>NC_055962.1:10210445-10515445 GCF_018492685.1 Alosa sapidissima
GTTAACAAGAAATAAACTCATTCCCACTGTACCTGCACACCACTTAAGTAAATTTACCATTGAAATGAATGGGATTCTATGGATTTAGGTGAAGAACGTGTACACATAATACATTTTGGTCTGCACCATGAAGAGAAAACTGATTCAACTATATAAACCATATATTTTCTGAACGCTTAGACCCTCAGGATGTGATCTAACATGACATGAGACATGTCCCACCCTCCTCATTAGTATGCAGCCCATGCATAACACATTGGGTATTGGTACAGTAAATCGGTATATGGCTGATACCTTTGGGTCTGTGCCATTAAGAAAAAACTGGTTCAACTATATAAACCATACATTTTCTGAAAGCTTAGACCCTCAGGATGTGATCTAACATGACATGTCGACATGTCCCACCTCCTCATTAGTATGCTGCCCATGCATTACACATTGGGTATTGGTAAATTAAGCGTATGGCTGATACATTTTGGGCTGCACCATGGAGGAAAAACTAATTTAACCACCTAAACCATATATTGTCTGAAAGCATATACCCTCAAGATGTGAACTGACATGGGTTTTGACATTTGTCACCCTCCTCATGACATGATAGCCCAAAATGGTATTAGCCATATACACTATTTACCAATACCCAATGTATTATGCTTGGGCAGCATACTAATGAGGAGGGTGGGACATGTCTCATGTCCTGTTAGATTACATCCTGAGGGTCTAAGCTTTCAGAAAATATATACAGTATAATAACCCCTCCCTCTCTCTCTCCGTGCTGTCTGGTGAGCTGTGTATTGCGTTTGCTCTGGTGATGAACGTCTCCCGTGGGGTCTGGCGTTTGCTCTGGTGATGAACGTGGCCCGTGGGGTCTGGCGTTTGCTCTGGTGATGAACGTGGCCCGTGGAGTCTGGCGTTAATGCTCCTCTGATTACAGCATGTGATGTGCGCTCATTCCACACAGACCAATCCTATCACAACACCACCACTCCCCACATCATCACTATAACACTCTCTCTATGCTCCTCTCCTCCTCCTCCTCCTTCTCCTCTCTCTCTCTATGCTCCTCTCCTCCTCCTCCTCTCTCTCTATACTCCTCTCCTCCTCCTTCTCCTCTCTCTCTCTATGCTTCTCTCCTCCTCCCTCTCTCTCTATGCCCCTCTCCTCCTCCTCTCTCTCTATGCTCCTCTCCTCCTCCTCTCTCTCTCTCTATGCTCCTCTCCTCATGCTCCTCTCCTCCTCCTCCTCCTCTCTCTCTATGCTCCTCTCCTCCTCCTCCTCCTCTCTCTCTCTCTCTATACTCCTCTCCTCCTCTCTCTCTATACTCCTCTCCTCCTCTCTCTCTATGCTCCTCTCCTCCTCCTCCTCCTCTCTCTCTCTATTCTCCTCTCCTCCTCCTCTCTCTCTCTCTCTATACTCCTCTCCTCCTCTCTCTCTCTATGCTCCTCTCCTCCTCCTCTCTCTCTCTCTCTCTCTATACTCCTCTCCTCCTCTCTCTCTCTCTGCTCCTCTCCTCCTCCTCTTTTTGTCTCTCTCTGCCCCTCTCCTCCTTCTCTCCTCCTTTCCCTCTCCCCTCCTCAACTTCTCTTTCTCTTTTTCTTTTAGCCTCGTCTCTTAATTTCTCTCTCTCTGTCACCTCTCTCTTTCTCTGCCCTTCCTCTCCTTCTCTTTCTCCCTCTCTTCTTTTCTTTCCCTCTTTTCTGTCTCCTCTTTCTTTGTCTTCTTTTAGTTTCTCTATCTTCTCCCTCTTTCTCTCTCATCTCTCTCAATTTAATTCAATTCAAAAAGGCTTTAATGGCATGCCATGACCATTCACAAATAAAGCGTTGCTAAAGCTTATAGAGCATATAGGTTTAGAAAACATCAGAACATAACAAAACAGAATCTCTCTCTCAAAATACGGCCACAACATACGTAAACAGAACCCTGTCACAGTAACCGCTGTTGCCAGAGCGGTGGTTCCTAGTGTGGCATCCCCCTGGCCTCCCCTTGCATACACCACATGCGTGCACACACACACACACACACACACACACACACACACACACACACACCAACCATGCTGTGACACACATCCACCTCAGTACGCCTCATTACACAAATACTCTCACACCTCCACCACCTCCTCTCATCCCCTTTTCCTCTCCAACCCCCCACACAACCTCAAGCTCTTCACGAGCCCAAGACAATATCCGACCGTGATGATGACAGGAGCTTTACTGCGAGCGCTTGCTCTGTCTTCACACATCACACGCTCAATGACTGTAATTTTCTCCAGCGTTCGCATTTAGTGCCCACTGGAAAAGTGGGAGGTTAATTATCTACTTTTCTACTCTCCCTCTCTATCCCTCTCTCTCCCTGTCTCTATATCTCTCTCCATCTTTTTGTCTCTTTGTAGCTGTGCTCGTTTTCTGAAAAAAAAAAAAAAAGTGAAAGAGGTCCCAGTTGAAGCTGCTTGCTGCTTAGAAGTGATTGATGGAAATGGTCCATTCTACAAAGTAATCAATATTTTACTGTAAAACCTTTTTCCCCCTTTTTTCACCATCAGATACAATAAATACGCCAAAATGTTGCATTTAGTGTCTTAGCCTAGCTCAGAGGTTTCATGGAGAGCAGTTTGAAAAAGTCTCTTCAACTTGTGTGATAGAAATCTGCAGAGCATCACATTTTATACTTAAAAATGTTTAAAGTTAAAAATGTCATATCACCCCATATGGTGCCTAAGGAAAAGGCCACTCCAAGGCTCGCTATAAAAAAACCTTTCAGAAATAAATGGATGTACACTTACATCTAATGTACACCTAATTACGGTCAAAACAACTCCTTCAAACACTTACCTTTGCCATGTCTACCAAAGTTACTATCTCATGTTGTGTTCATGAGGCTGTTTAAATACTGCATAAACAAAAGACCAGAGCAGACCAGAACTGAATGTGGGAGGAGTGATTCACTCCGAGTGAAGTATCCTGTACTGACCAGGACAAGTGTTTTCAAAACTCCATCAACTTGTTACAGCAAAATTGCTTCCTAAATTGTTTCCTTCTTTTTCTCACTTCCTCTAAGGTCACAAGTCCATTCGCACCAATAAAAAACCCCACTAACAAGTCATTCCAATAGGGTACATAAAAGTAATTCTACAGGCCATTTTATTAGGGCAGCGAAAAGGCTGACAGAGCTCCCTTAAATACCGTGGCACTAAACATCTTTTCCGTGCTAAATCTGCCCTGACCTAAACCACTGAAACACGATCTCTGTAATTCTCTCCGGCATGTTCTCCACCGCAAACCCCGATCAGTGACTCCGAGTGACACAGAGTACAGGGGTATTTGACAACATTGCCCTGTAAAGCCATACATCTTACATGTCAGAGGCAACAGCATCTTTGGACAGATACATGTTGTTAATCACAGAGCCCCCACGTTGGGCTTATGCTCTCTCTTTCTTGCCCTCTTTCTCTCCAGCTCTCCCTCCCTCTCTCTCTGTGTGTGTGTGTGTGTGTGTGTGTGTGTGTGTGTGTGTGTGTGTGTGTTTGTGTGTGTACATGTGCGTGTGTGTGTGTATGTGTGTGTGTGTGTGAGTGTGTGTGTACATGTGCATTTGTGTGTGTATGTGTGTGTGTGTGTGTGTGTGTGTGTGTGTGTGTGTGTGTGTACATGTGCGTTTGTGTGTGTATGTGTATGTGTGTGTGTGTGTGTGTGTACATGTGCGTTTGTGTGTGTGTGTGTGTGTGTGTGTGTGTGTGTGTGTGTGTGTGCCATGGTATGGCATGCTGGACTGTTAACATTCACTTGTTGCAGTAAATAAATTGGCTCTTTACAGCATCCAGGGTCAACATATAAAAACCATCAGGGTCTGATCCCTTTCATTAGCACTCCTAAAATAGCAAACACGTGCCTGACATTACATGTCTCTTTTGCAGACTCCCATTCAAGAGAAAGAGAAAGAGAGAGCGAGAGAGAGAGAGAAAGAGAGAGAGAGAGAGAGATAGAGAGAGATCTGCTCAGAGAGACTGACATCTCGTCGTCTCCCAAAGTCCAGCCCGAAAATTGAAAAATCTCCCGCTGTACACAAGGATATTGAAGCAAGAGCAACACTTTCATGTCAAGGACAACGTCTTCACATGGGGAGTGAGTCATGGCTGAACGACAGCAGCTAGCAACAGCTGCTGGACAACAATTTCTAGCTCTTTACAAGGGATTACTTTAAAATGCTTACTGTCACCAACTCACCTGTTTGGAGTTGACAGCATCATATAGTGCTCAAGTCACTGAATGTAATCCTTCAATATTACTGCATTAAGTCAGAAAGAGGTGATGAACCACTCAATACACTATGTTCATGTTAGCAAGCAAGGGACCTTGTTGACGTTTGTGCACAAAAGCTCTTTGAGAAAAGGTGAGAAGTGCAGCTGTTTCAGAAATATTATTCAGCCTTTTCATAAGGTCCTCAGAAAAAAACAGTGTTACATTCTGGGGTCATGAACATGGGGGTCATGAACACGGGTCATGAACATGCCCCCAGAGTGTAGCACTGTAGCTGCCTGGCAGCTCTAGCTGTTGGCTGCACCAACTCGAGCTACACGAATGTGTTGTCCCAATCTGGACACTGAGATGTGTTCAAAAAAACAACGCAAGTTGTGTTGTTTTCAACACATTCATTTTAAGAGTGTAGGTAGAACCGATTGTTTTTATTTTTTATTTCCGTACTGACCGTACTTGGCGACCTCGAGAAACAGAGATCTATGGGAAAAATCGCCGGAATTCTCCTTTAAGAGAGAAGGGTGGTGGAAGTGTGTGCATAAGCCAGGGAGCAGGAGCCTAAGCCCCGCCACATGACGGGAGGATGTATTTTAAGCCACGGGAACCGTTCACACTTCATTTCAAACCCAGCGCTTTGTCATCAAGCTGCGAGCATAACAGAGACAGAGAAAGAGAAAGAGAGAGAAAAGGAGAGAGAAAGAGAGAGAGAGAGAGAGGGAGTGAGAAAGAGAGACACATAGCAACTGTATGACGGATTGTTGTTGAATGCTGTCAAAAGCTAAAGGACACAGGCTATCAGTTAGCAAAATGAGATCTTGAATTAGGATTTCAGTGTTGACTTGAAACATAAGAGTAGAGCAGAGGGTAACAGCACAATGAAACTTGCAGCTCTGCTTCCATAGGAACACAACAATAGCCAGAGTCCATGAGGCAATTAAATTAGGCAATTAGAGGGATATTCTGATTAAGACAGACTGTAAAATGTATCATTGAATTCCTCTTGGCGTTCTCTTTGACCTTATCAGGACTCAACTTCAGCACAGAAATCTAACAGCAGGCATACTGTTTTGGTGTGAACTCATTCACTGATTTGTTTCCAAAATTGTATAATGATGCTCATAACTACATTGTGGGTCTGCAGAAGAGGCAACACACACAGGGGATACAACAGATTCCATTCATCTGGTATGATGAAGGAATGTGTGTTATAGCGAAATCATTTCACTCCTCTTTTTTGTGACCAAGAAAGCTTCTCTCTGGAACAATGTCATTCCTTGACAGGTTTTCTTTATTTCCTGAGATGTTCTGAGGCATGAAAGACCAGACAAGCACCCAAAACACACTTCAGACACGACTGTCTGTTTGTATCCCAGGGTCCTTGGAGATGAGGAGGAAAAAAAGCTTTTAGAGTAATTCACCACGTCCTGTGCAGACATGGAGGGCAGGAAATGGGGGTCAAGGACCAGACCAGCGTCACGTCCAAACAATTTTTATCTTGAATAGACGCTCGGAAATCCGAAAGGAGTCTACGAAATTAAAACACATATGAAATATTAAAAAGGGGAGGAAGAAGAAAGGGCCAAGAGAGAGAGAGAGAGAGAGAGACAGAGAGAGAGCGCGAAAGATGGGTTGTCTGAAATTCTGCCTCACCAAAAATAGCACAGGCTTTGGTGTGTGCACAGTGGAGTGTTCTGAATGACCCAACACTTCTTTAATTGGCTGATAGATGCCAGCTGGGTCCTGAACCCCGAAACGGTACTCTATATGTAATTTGGACAGGCACTTTGTGATGTTACCATAATATTCACCTTTTAAAAAAAAAAAATCTTTCTTGTTTTTGTGTGTGTCTTTTTCCTCTGTTTGAATAAAGCACCAACCCCATTGAAGCCCCTTAACCAATGATGGAGTCTGGTTTGGATGCAACATGGACAACAGCATGATGGGGCTGACAGCTGACAGCATCTGCCCCATTGTAATAAAGAAAAATGGTGAGCCCTGCCCTCTCTCTCTCTCTTCTCTCTCTCTCTCTCTCTGTCCGAACAAGACATTTCAGAGAAAGGTCACAGAAAGGCCAAAAGCATCCAATATGAAAGACAAACATCCTTTAACCTTTCCTGTTTACCCTCAGATCAGCAACTCATGTTTGCGGATGGAGGATGGAGGGTATGGAGCACAACGGCTTCATATAGGAGCAAGCAGCTAATTCATCATGAAATGTTCCTCCCTGATAGCAAGCAATCACAGAGAGAGAGAGAGAGAGAGATTCCAGCCATGCTCCTCTTTGGCACTCAGCAATAGGGGCCTTTAGAAGCATCTGCTGCCATGGAAACTAGGGATGGGAGTAATGGCACAATAGGCCTCCCGTACTGTTGTCAAAGGTGGGAGAATAAAGGCATGCACTGGAAGTTCTCTTTCATCTGTGGATGAGGGGAAAACGTAAAAAGAGGACAAGACCTCTCTGGTGTGTGTGCACTCACATCAAAACAAACACCTTTAACCAGCTTGTGTTGTTCTTGCTGCTGATAGATGGAAATGTTGGGGTCTTTAATTGCATGCTTCCTTTAGGTTCTAATATTCAACAAAGAATAGAAAATAGCATCATTGTTACAGTTTCTACTATACGGGGGTCTTGTCACGTGGATTAACATTAGGCTTCATGCTTATTATGCTTTAATAAACATCACTGATTACTTCTCATGGTTTCAGACCACAAGCAATCTGATTAGAAATACAGCTACACAAGACTTGCCCTGATCCATTAAATGTGTGCGTTCCTTAGACAAGCTCTAATCTGTGACACAGTCTGATTAAAAAACCCATTTTCCTAAAAATGTATTCCTTTAAATAGTAACACTCTGAATGTTTTTCATCTCTTAGCCAGTTAGAGTATATTAAACCCAGCAACTGTTAAAATGATTTAACTGCCAATGAACGCAGTCTCTGTTACAACCAGTAGTTAAGGAAGACAAGAGCTTGTTGCTATCTCCCAGAATATTGCAGGCATGCTGCGATTATGCAATACGGAAAGATTTTTTGTTGACATGTTGACATTTTAGCCTATGGCTGGGTATTTTTATCTATCTGTCTATCTGTCTATCTGTCTATCTATCCACAGTATCTGTGTATTTATTTCTTCATCTCCGCAGTGTGAGTTCTGTAAAAGATGACCATAGTGATGAGGTTTGCATAGCTCTTTCAGGTTACTGAGGGTGACATTTCAGGTCATGAATAGAGCAGTGCAGGTCACTAGTGACTGAGAACCAAAGCAGCCTGCACACCACTGGAGGGACTGGGGCTGGAGTTTATATGTGTGTGTGTGTGTGTGTGTGTGTGTGTGTGTGTGTGTGTGTGTGTGTGTGTGTGGTGTGTGTGTGTGTGCTCCGCGCTGGATGACGCACTAGTTATGCTGGCAGCTGCCCACTTCATTCCTGAGCAAACCCTTCGCCTAACCAGCCTTGTCAAGACGTCTAACCCTCCCTCCCCCTCCCCCAATTCCGGAGGCCATCTGCAGCGGGCACAGGGAGAGCCAAGAGGAACAGGTCCTCACCCCACAATGGCATTTTTTACGATGCTCCAGCACAACCCTGTGGCATACCCTCAGACAGGAAGCAAACCGCCAGGGACAGATCACATGGCTCTGGAGCTATAGATCACACGAAGCCCCATGGGAAGAGACAGAGGAAGGGCGTATGGCGACAGAGCAGAGATCACACAACGTGGTGTTTGTCTGCATATGTATGTTGTTGTTCAGAGCTACTTCAGAAGGCTACAGTACAGCCACTGTACCAATAAACAACCAAACAAAACAACAAAAACGAGACCTCAGAACTGACTTAAATAATAAAAAAAAAACATTCTTCTTTTAAAGACAGTCACAACATGGCATTGACTCTGGCCCATACCCTACACTTCTATGCTGAGGGAATGCTGAGACTGCTCTGATATTTCAGCCAGCTAAGCCATTCAAGCAACATTTACTCTGATACTGCCAATGCTGTGCAACAGCAGAGTCCCTACAATGACTTAAACACATCAGAAGATATTGCCCAGAGATCAGTTATGAGGTGCGAAAGATCTCAAACAGAAAGGAAAGGAGGAGTGCATTTTACAGTGTGTGTGTGTGTCTGTGTGTGTGTGTGTGTGTGTGTGTTACTGACAGATGACCCAAAACAAAACACCAGTGGTGGCAATTACAGCGACACCAAGGTGCCAGTCCAGCTCCTTCTGTGTCCACAGTCTGTCAGTGAACTTGCCAGGCACTGGATGGTTTTACATTATATAAATTATGATGACGATTATGACCATGACCATGCAGATGATGGATTATTTAAGTGTTAGCCTTCGCAATTTCGCATTATTAGCTGCATTGACACTGATTGAAAAGTATGCAGCTTGGCGACACACACAACAAAAACACTCATTTGTTGTTAACTGAGAGTGCAAAATGACAACATTCATGTGTATAGAGGCAGAATAGTGTAGAAGTAGCCTAATCTAGTGAGAATAGGCATACAGTGACACTGACAAGCTGGAGCTACACGTAAAGGTTGATTACGTGCATACATTAATATACTCCGAATTACCTTATCTATAGCAATCTCTGACATATAAGCCTTGCCCGTCATTCCGGCTCCGCTAGGTTTGAGCGGACCCAGACGCAACTAGTCTCTGGAGCAGAGACATCTATATAATCTTCGGCAAGTAAACTTTACGTTCCGTTTTACTGCACTTCTGTCTAATTTAATTGGAGGCAGTCACAGGTTTAATATCACTGAAGCATTTGCTTCATAGTCTACGTTAGCCTACTGAGTTGTCTAACTAAGCTTCAACCACACCCTGAAGTCCACCTGAGGGTAGGAGCGCTCAACGAGTACAGCCCTTCAGCTAACGGTAGGCTTCACAACGCGGACTCGCGGTCTTCTTTCCCGTGCCTAAAATGACTTCAACAAATCGTCTAAAAAGTATTCACTTTCTATGCTGACAGGTGTTACCCGGCGATGCTCATAAAGTAATAAGAAGACGCTAAATAGCACAACCAAAGTGAACTCAACTTACCCAAGCCAGGCACAAACGTGTTGAGAAAGAGGCATATCACCGCAACGGGAAAAGGCATGTACGGGATGGCCGCACGTAATGGTCCTTTCTTTTCTCTGACTTGGACAACAACTCCGCTGGTTGAGGAAGAAACTCCCTTTACGTTCATTTCTGTGTCCTTCTGGTCCATCCCGTCAGTATAAATAAGAGGAAAGGATTATTTCCCCCGCGTTAAAAGTAATTTCACGAGCTCTGCGCGCCAGACCCACCGACAGTCTCCACAAGGATGTTCAACTGAACGAAGTCAGCTGTGTTTGTGCGTGTGTTGTCACTACGGCCGTCTCCTCCTCAGAACGAGCGCCAGAGTAGGCTACTACATTAAACCTTGCATGATATATTTAAAGCGACAGTGTGCACTAGAGTCGCAACAGATGTTCTTCTCAGAGTCATCAGAAAAAAAACGTCTAATCAGAACCACCTTTAACCGTCTATAAACGTAGCCACCTGTTAAACTCCGAATCAGGAATTATGTACATTAGTGTAAATATAACGTTGGGAATTAGATGAAAGCAAAGACAACATAACCAAGTACCACAGTGTTTGGACTGCCAGCCTTCATGGGTTGTTATTTCAGAATGCTGTCATCAAGCAGAGCTGTTGGCCAGCACAGGATAAAAGAGATCAGGGGTAACATTCAGGGAATTAATAGCAACACAATTGTTGCTGATATAAATATCAATATTCACATTTTACAGCGCACTATTGGCACACTTTGATCAGGTCATAAGGCAGAAATCTTAATGTCAAACTGGTCAAGTCTCACGTGTAGCCTACACTGTGAGAGAGAACTAGTAGATTAATTCATGACCTTGAACCCTGCTGCATCATGGTAGGCCTATACAGTCTCAACCGTGATTGGTCCAAGTCTGGTCGATGTGGGTGCAGCAGTCAATTCCACATTCGGGCAGCCAGTCAGATATTTATGACGATGCTGTTTGAACTGGTCAGTTTTCCGGTTTTTTTTTACTGTAGGCCTAATAAGTATGCCTTGCCATGAAGGTCAAGTCTAGAAAATGACGCGGTTCAATCAGTTCTTGTAGCTCAAAATTGCAGATGATTCTTACTCACCCCTTTTCAGTGTTCTATTGCATTCCCACTACACTGAGGTTTTAAATCACTTATAGACTTGAATTGCTTTGAATATGTTGTTTGACTGCACCCTCCCAAGATATAAAACCCAATGTGCTTGAGTTCGGCTAGTTAAACAAGCGGCTGCCATTCAAAGTGTAGGCTAACCTCCTTCTTCCTCTATAATTGTGTTAGCTGAGAGTGACCATGGAAACATGATGATTTATGTTAGCAGAAGTTGACTGATATCAAACACAGGTGACAATAAGAGTTCAGTCACAAGGACACTATACAATGTGCAGAAATGTACTGTGAGGTGATGACTGAGTATACTCACAGGATGTGAAATTCTGCGTATTCTGCATTATCCAACTTTTGAGAGTTTCCATTAGTCAGCCCTTTGTGATTGGCATTGTAGTTTATGAACCATAAGTGCAATTTTCTTTCAATGATCCTTTACATTAGAATTCACTTACTGAAATTGCAATTTTCCCCAAATGCAATGGGTTCATTATACTAGAGTGAAGTCATACAGTTGGCATAAATAACCCACTACATTTCATCATAGTTTGCCATCTATTGGGAAACTGCTAAATTAATTGCCACGTCAAGATATTCTTGTTTAACGAAACACAAAAAAATGAGATCAATGTGTTTGTGTTCCCAAAGTTGAGGTGCACTGGTGAAAATGAATACAATATAATACCTGGTTATGAGCTATTTGTCTTGTAAGGATTCAAACTGTAGTTGTCAGGGGTTTCTTTTAAATATTCATTAGGATGACATCCCCACAAAGATTAAGTTAAGACTCCACCAGCACTAGCAGAAGCAATAGTGGGTCGCTTAGCAACAATAGAATTTGTTATTACATTCAAATGCATAGGCCTACAGTACATCTTTCTCCCTTTGACATATTTCGTTTTCTTCAACCAACAAAGCATAATCATGTTTGGAATTAGGGGTGTGCAAGGGGTGTGGTTACATTGATTAGAAGCGAACAAAAGAAACCATGCATTCAAAATACTGTAGTCAAGCCAGCGCTCAAAAACAATCAGGCTCCAAAGGCCGGCAGCGGTGTATGAAGACTCAAAGGAATCTCATCACCTTCCATTCTGTAGGGCAGGAGGATAATATTCAGAACCCTAATCCTCATGAGTGCTGATATTCATGCTCACATCACACAAAATGTCTCCTTGGAAACTGGTTTATAAGCAGACCCCACTGGAGGTATAGCATAGCTCATGCTCACACTAGGAGTCACTGTCAAGAGAAGAGTTAGAAACAGAAAGAGAGAAATAATGTGTAAAGATCAATTCATGAATAAAACAGGAAGATGGGTGATTGATTTTTTGTGAGTTTTAAAGTTTATTCATGCCACTGATGTCAAGTGAAAGACATATGTCTCATTTAAATGCATACTTTGACCTTTATTAGTATTCAGAGATATCTGTCTTCACAGTAGGCCTATTGATCATCAATGATCCAGATGTTAGAGCAGAAGAGATATGCTGAAAACGAATGCAGTGTTTTCAAATGCAAAAGCTTATGTTACTGAATATTTACTTTATTGAAATTCGTGATTAATGTGTTAATATTATATTAACAAATTCATGATTAATGTGTTAATATTAAATTTGAGTAAACTTAGTTTACTTTTAGGGCATGGACATACAGTTTCTTCCTATGGTAATCATTTGTTACATTCTCAAAAAGGGAATAGCTGTATAAGCATTATAGTCCATGAGCCACAGGGGGTCGTCACTACCACTTGGGGGGGCAAATTCTCACTATATTTTTCTGAAAGCTACATATCTCTGGAGTATAACATGGTATGATAGCAAGTTGGATCTTGTAGCTTTGTGGCTGTACATGCCTTCAAAGTTGACCTTGAAAAAAAAGGAAATTCCGCCTATTAGCTTTTTTTGTTAAAACACTCATAAGAGCCCAGAAAATAATCCAAATCTTATTATTACTGATGCATATGTGGTGTTTGATGTTGGCATACATATTTTGACTCATTATGTGATTTTGCTCTTCATTTTGGTTGATAAAATTCAAGATTTATGTGCAAAAAAAAGCTAATTTGAGTTTTCAAAGCAACATGTTATGGCAATACCTGAATGCAGACCTTATTGATCATTACTATTCTACCTTCCTTACTTTCAATTGCGAGTTGAAATTAATGTTAAATGATGACATACATAGGTCTACAGTACAAATGTTTTTTTAAATTGTAGCTGAAACGAGTACAAAGGATCTTTAATCTATTCATTGAATTCATCATCGTCAGAACAGGAGCACAGAGGATGCCATCTCTATGGCACTTCACTCTGCCCTGTCCCACCTTGACAATAGCAACACCTATGTAAGAATGCTGTTCATTGACTTCAGCTCAGCGTTCAACACCATCATCCCCTCCAAACTGATCACCAAACTCAGTCAACTGGGCATCAATACCTCCCTCTGTAACTGGATTCTGGACTACTTGTATTGCATTCATTGTGTCTACACTTGAGATAAATAAGTTTGTTTTTTCTTTTATCACATACACATATATTGGTAGATGTTTTTTCTTTACCTTGACATGTTTCGACGTATACAGTTAAAAGAAACAAAACCATATACCATATTAACTGCCCCCGTGTATTAACCTCATAGCTGAAGAAATTTTGCAAAATCAATGTATAAGCTGCAGCTAATAGTTGGGAAATTATGGTAATTGCATCACAGGTGCTAAAATGATCTACATTATACATTTCAGTTGTACTTTTGACTAGTAAGAATGTGGGAATGAGATGTAGATGAACTGGTTGGTGAAAATATTCATACTTTACACATTGTTATCATTATGTACAATTATTATTATTATCATACTTAAAATCTTGTCTTTCATCTGATGTTAAAATCATTTCCATTGAAAAGAAATAATAACTATTTTCCAAGACTTGATCTACAAGTACATACATTTACAACTTCTACACAGTTAGATCTGATGAGACAGAAACTGAATTTGGATCAATCCATTTTCAGAGGAACATGAGTTAATTTGCAGCAGGCAAAGCAACACAAGAGGTTAGGGATGAACTGATTCAGGCTCATACTCCAGGCAAAGATCATGACATAGAGGCTGGAGTCAGATACACCTAAGCACAAATTCCATGATACATTGACAAAGCAAAAATTAAAGACATTTATGAGTCAAAAAAGAAAACACAGGCACATGGCAAGACCATCATGTTAAAGACTGGACATGAGAGAAGTCTTTTGTCACCCTCTTGGACCTTAACCATGGTCATTGGCGACCCCAAGGAAAACCTCTAAAGCAGCATTTGCAAAGCATTTGCAGAAACTTGCATCACTATCAGATAATCTTCCAGATGAATATAATACAGCAACAATCATTGATGGAATGTCTCTGGTCCAGAAGGTCAATAACAATGTCTCAACTTATGCAGACATTGCTGCTGCTATTCATAGCATGATCCATAAAGAGGCAAAGCAGAGGCAGATAATTTTTTAGATTAAATTAGATTAGATTTAACTTTATTGTCATTGTGCAGAGAACAAGTACAGAGACAACGAAATGCAGTTCGCTTCTAACCAGAAGTGCAAAAAAGCAGAAAAGTGCAATGTGATATACACAGTATAGGCAGGTGGTGCATAGACAGGACAAGAAATATAGTGCAGTGTAGACAGTAGTATACAGTTGTTTTGAGTAGGCCTAGCATAAATTCAGTGGCGGACTGTCAGGGCCTTCAAAGCCTTCTCTGAAGGCCTAACTATTTTCAAATGAATGAAAAATAATAGTGTCTTTAATAACATTGTACTTTAGCATTTATTATTTGCTTCTGCTTCTCCTTCCCCGATCGTTCTTGACTACGGATATCCCACCGCTGTCCGATATGTGATTTGATTGGCAGATTGTGTGAACAAATAGTGAGGGGGTGCGATACATTTTTATCCAATCGCACGTCTTCTCTTGTTAAAGGAGAATTAGGCTCTGTTCTGCAAAGCCTGGGTAGTTTCCTGCAAAAGAAAAGTAACAAATGATTTAAACTTGGTTTCGGAGCACAGATTGGCAAAAAGGTCTGTTGGAGGATCCTTCTTGTTAAAAGGGAATCAATTGTCAACTAGGGCTGCAGCTATCGATTCTTTTTGTAATCGATTAATCTAGCACTTTATCGATCGATTAATCGATTAATTTTTTTTTTGCATTTTTAAACAACCAAAACACATAATGCATAACGAAAATGACATGGCTGTAAAATGATCAAGCAATTGGCACAGAGGTATTTATTCTAACTCCAACATTAGGCTACAAAACTAAGCCCATTTATTGCAATTTACCCATTTAGTGTTTTTAAGTGTCAGTGCCGTCAATTAAATAATGTTCAAAATGCTCTCTGTAAAATTGCAGCCTCTTGTGCATGACTTAGCTGGGCGAACAAAGCTGCCCATACTATGTTGTGAAGTGCTGGGAGGGAGAAGAGGGAAAGCAATTTAATGTATTAATGTGTAGCCTACAACAAGTTTCATGCTGTAATCTAGACCTGACATCAACATAAATATCTGTTTTATGTAGATTTCTACACCTGCAGCATTTACCATTAGGCTACTAACAAATAATTTTACCATTAGGCTACTAAAAAATCATTTCTGGGGTGAGCCTATTTGCTATGGTAACCTAGCAACCTGTGTGTGTGTGTGTGTGTGCACGCGTGCGGTGCGTGAGGAAAGATGAGGGTGCATGCATGTGTGTGAGGGGTTCTTTTTTAGGCATACTGTCTTGCAATTGAACGTGAATAAGTTTACTTACTTAAAAACATCAAAGCTAAGCAAGCTATCATGACATCGCTACAAATACAGTATGTGATTAAAATCAGCCAACATCAATGTAGGCTATAGGCTACGTAGATAGATGATAGATAGGCTAGATAGATTGATAAATAGCCTAGCCTACTTTATTGATGCTTGGTGAAACAGCATGGAGTGGATGTTTAGGTTCTGATGCTTGTTCTTTTCCTTTTTGAGTATGTAATGATCCCAAAACTTTACTTGAAAACTTTAGACATTCTCTGCCATTTATGGATATCTTGACTCCGCCATCGCGCCAGAAATTTCAGAATGTACGATTCACGCGCTAGTGGTGTGCTTCCTGAACAACGGTCCGTGTGGAACAATCAGATCCCTGCGCGTATAGTGCACGTCATAGAAATTTAACGAGGCTTCGAGGCAGGGTTTTTGCCTCGAGTAATTTTTGTAATCGAGTTATTCGAGTAACTCGATGAATCGTTTCAGCCCTATTGTCAACTGTATACTTGATTTCATGACTTAGGCTTTTTTCACTGCATAGTGCTCTAAGAACTGAATTAGAGAGAACTGAATTTGCTATAAGTTAAGATGTACTCTGCAGCTGGAAAGAAAATCTAGAATAAGCCTTTGTGCAGTTCAGAGTAGAGCTCACTGTACCTGGCTGAATTATGGATATCGTGTGTGGGATGATACCTCAGGCGCCTGATCTGGTAAGTAAAAAAAAAAACTCTCATCTGGGGAGGGAAAGGTAATTAGCTTTAACAGTGCCATGCAACCGAAACTCATAAACACAGGGCTGCCAACTTTTTAAAAAACCTTGGAGTGAGATTTGGTGGGGCCAACCCAAATTTTGCTGCGGAAATTTTTGTTTGGCTCATTCAGCATTTTACCGTACAGTAAAAAAAACATACATCAGTGGTTCTCAGGTGTAGGGACCAGGCATGGACGGATTATGAACTTTCGGGCACCTGGGCCCACATGTATTAATGGCTCCCCACTAATGTGTAAGGGGGGGTTGGGGGTCTTCCCCCAGAAATGTTTTAATTTGTTTGATGTGATTTCCTGTATTCTGGTGCATTTTGGGGATGGCCAACACTAAATTCAATCAGATTCATAGCCTACATCCTGATGTGTTGATATTGAGGCAATGATTCCATGCAAAGGCTTGGGCTTCAGGGCCCCCTGACACCTTGGGCCCCTGGGTCTGGGCCCGGAAGGCCCGTGCAGTAATCCATCCCTGGGACCAGGGTCCCAGAGTTAAATTAAGATTGGTATCTAAGGGATCTAGCCTACTACTAGGACCATGGGCGTCGGAGGCATTGTGAAAGTGGGTGGGACATTTTAGCAGGGGGTATGGGGGTCCTCCCCCAGAAAGGAGTAATACCTGGGTGTCCAGAGCTGAGGGACGTGTGGACCCATTGCATAAGCTGTGAGCGCACTGATGTCGGTACATACATCTTTTGTGCAGGTGTTTCGGGTGGAGCACCTTCCTCACGCAGCGCCTCCAAGATAGTGTTCTCGATCTCCCAGCGGACAGGGGCTACTATGCAGGCCGGATTCAGGATAGGCTTGTCGACCGGGGGAGCGTCCTGAGAACAAAATCTTCGAGACAGAGCATCAGCTTTGCAATTCTTAGACCCAGGACGATATGTAACCACAAAGTTAAAACGAGCGAAGTATAAGGCCCACCTGGCTTGTCGTGCGTTCATTCTCCTGGCGCCTTTGATGTACTCCAGGTTGCGATGGTCCGTGAGTACCACGAAAGGATGCTTCGCTCCCTCTAACCAGTGCCTCCATTCTTCTAAGGCCAGCTTTACTGCAAGGAGTTCTCTGTTACCCACATCGTAATTTCGTTCGGCTGGTGAGAGTTTGTAGGAATAATACGCGCAGGGATACATCTTAGCCGGGTCTCCATGCCTCTGGGAAAGAATCGCGCCAACACCCACTTCGGATGCATCCACCTCCACCACGAAAGGCAGTGCGGGGTCGGGTTGTCTCAGGACAGGAGCGGAGCAGAACATTTCTTCAGCTTGTCAAAAGCCTCTTGCACCTGGTCATTCCACTTAAGAAGCTTCTGGCCCTTTCGAATCAAGGCGGTGAGGGGTGCCGCTACTGCACTGAAATTGCGAATGAAACGTCTGTAGAAGTTCGCAAATCCCAGGAACCGCTGTAGCTCCTTCCCAGTGCGTAAGACCGGCCATTCCAGAACTGCCTTCACCTTGTGGTCATCCATGCAAACTCCCTCTGGTCCCAGAACATATCCCAGGAAAGAAATCGTTGGCCGGCTGAACTCGCACTTCTCTGCTTTGACAAACAGCTGGTGCTCCCGGAGACGTTGCAACACCTGGCGGACATGGGCCACATGCTGGCCTGGATCGGAAGAGTATATCAGAAGATCGTCAATAAAAACAATTAAAAATTTGTTAATCATGTCTCGGAAAATCTCGTTCATAAAGGACTGAAAAACGGAGGGGGCGTTAGTTAATCCATAAGGCATAAAGAGGTATTCGTAATGTCCTCTAGTGGTGACAAACGCAGTCTTCCACTCGTCGCCCTCCCTAATTCTAACCAGGTTATAGGCGCTGCGGAGATCAAGTTTCGTATACAAGATAGCTTCGCGCATCTGCTCCAGCGCAGCGGGGATCAAAGGGAGCGGATAACTGAACTTGATTGTGCTTGTATTCAAACTGCGATAGTCTATGCAAGGTCTCAGACCTCCGTCCTTCTTCTTCACAAAAAAGAACCCTGAAGCAGCGGGTGAAGTAGACGGACGAACAAATCCCTGATTCAGCGCTTCGTCGATGTAACTCTCCATTGCCTCCGTCTCGGGAATAGATAACGGGTACACACGGCCCTTAGGCAGAGGCGCACCAGGCAACAAATTTATAGCACAGTCCCATTGACGATGTGGAGGAAGGTTGGGAGCTTTAGACTTAGAGAAGACGTCAGAAAAGTCGTGATAGGCGGGAGGTATACTCGCCTCGGGGACATGGGGACTCTCGATAGAGGTGGATCGGCAGGGAATAGATAGACATGATTGGAAACATTGAGTGTTCCAGGAGACAATGTCTCCCTCTCTCCATGAAATGACTGGGTCATGCTGCTGCAGCCAAGGGTAGCCCAGAACAAGGGGATCATGAGGGGAATTAATAACTAGGAGTTGCAGTCTCTCACTGTGCAGCGCTCCTACATCTAATGATATAAAATCAGTCTGGTGGGTCACCAGACCACTGCCCATAGGCCTACCATCTAAGGTATGAACAGTGAGAGGAGGAGTAATTTCTTGTAGCGGGACCCCCATCTCAGTTGCCAGTTGAGCATCAATAAAATTTCCTGCAGCTCCAGAATCAATCAGGGCTGAAAGAGACATAATGGTGCCATTAGTTTCCAACTTTACAGGGACTGTGAGCTGTTTGTGGGATACATTGTATAACACTGTAAGTCTCACCTCAGCTCCTCTCTCTCTGACTACATCCTGCACGGGTCGGACGGGGCACTGGAGTCTGAGGTGTCCCGGATCTCCACAGTAGAGACAGAGGCGGAGCCGGAGCCTCCTCTGCTTCTCCTCTCGGGTCAGGGGAACGCGACCGAGCTGCATCGGTTCTGGTTCTGAGGACTGATCAGGCTCTGAAAAAGGATAGGCGGCCGGTCTCCGAGGGGGCAGTTCCCGCGGCCTTCGTTCTCGCAACAGGTTATCCACGGATATTGACATTCGTATATAATGATCCAAACTTCGTACATCAGCTCTACAAGCCAGCTCCGCCTGGAGGTCATGGTTTAAGCCCCTACGATAAAGGGTTAGGAGTGCAGAATCATTCCATCCACTCCCTACCGCAAGGGTACAGAATTGCAAAGCGTAGTCCGCTGCCGAACGTCTCCCCTGGCGAATCTCACACAGCAAATTTCCCACATCTCTCCCATAGGCAGGGTGGTCAAAAACTTCTTTGAACTGTGCGTGAAACTGGGGTTCTGAGTTTAAAATAGGGCTAGGCTGGTGCCATAATGCAGTGGCCCATTCTAATGCCCGGCCAGATAACAAGGAAATAACGAAATGTATTTTGGCCGCTTCAGTAGGATATTTATCCTGATGATGGGTCAAGAACAGTGAACACTGCATAAGAAATCCCTTGCATTTGTCGGGGTTACCGTCATACCTCTCAGGGAGAGCAATCGTCGCAGGGAGAGATGGCACGCTGGGTGTCCGGGAAGGACCCGGAGGGTTGGTTGGCTGTAGGCCTCCACGCATCATATTCACAAGCTCTTGGATGGTATCTTCTTGTAGATTCGAAGAGACTTGGGCCTCCGCTGAGTCAGTCATGCGGTGAGGTATTCTGTGATGAATACGAGGGAGACTCAGATGCGGAGAATACTTTTTATAGGCAAAGGGCAAATCCAGTGGCAAAATCCAGTAACACAATCCAGGTCATACACAGTTTCACAGGTAAAGGGCGAACAATCCAAATAACACAAGTCCAAGAGTCGGGGTCAGAAGGTACAGTCCGGGTCATACACGGTTTCACAGGTAAGACAATTAATCCAAAATCGCAGGTCCAAGAATCGTTGTCGGGGTACGGAACAAGGTCACAGAACAATAAAGTCATAAATCTCGCAATACTGCTATTAACACACGGCTTAGTAAGTTACAAGAGAAACAATACCTCACACTGAGGCAAGGGAGACAGAGTCCTTTTAAAGCCTGTGGCTAATTAGTTGATTGACTGCAGGTGGTTAGAATTCCGGCGAAGCGGAGCAGGACTGGAGTGGGCGTGGTCGACGCAGCTGACGGGACAGAGAGGGCTGCGCAGGCTGAACCGGCGTTACAGTAATTTAAAAATAACTCAATATATAGGCTACTTGGCTACGCAATAAGGTTTCCATTATAGCACCGCGGACCTTCAATGAACGCATGGAAAGTATGCCGCTCCAAGAAACGCATGTCTCAAAATAAAACTCGCATAAGAAATAAAGGGCTGTCTCGAATACAATCCTGCCCCTAAAGGCCTGTAGGCTACTTTGTCTTAAGACCCCGGCCATAATTTGAGGATTTACACTTACAGTATCTAAGTAGACAAACTGGCTTCAGATATCCAACAGAGTGAATACGAGATTGTGCAGTCGCTGTGGTTAGTGACGTGATGCTGTTAATGGAGAGTTTTACATAGCCTAGCGTAAACCTATAGGTTATTATTTATTTGGCGTACCTATAAGGCTTTTTACCTTATCAAAAGTGAGGGGGATGACTGATCTCTTCAACACTGCGGGGGATTTGGCGCTTGTCACTGTGTGTGTGACAGAAGAGGAATGGGAGAATGCGTGTAACAAAAAAAAAAAAGTTTATGAGCGATTTGCGCGCAAATGGGAGAATCCAATGAAAATGACAATGAAGCACTAAACAGATGCTGAAAACAGCACTGGTATTTCGCACGGCAAAAGTGGGGGGTTCCAAACTAACAATTTTAAAAAGTGGGTGGGTGTTTTGTAAGAATTTAAGAAATGTTTGTATATTTTAACTTTTAAATGCATCAATCAGGTGCACTTTCAAAATAAATTCAGAGGTCAGACTTGCTTATTTTCATGGAAATACTTGTGCTGTAGCCTAAGCTATTTTGCACTTCAGAATTATAACCATGCACACACAGGTGGAATAGTTATGGTGATATTGCAATAAGTTCACAACCACAAAAACATATACATTTCACAGTTCAGAAATTTTCAAAAATGTGTGTACATTTCAGCACTCCATGAAATTATGCAGAAGTGGTCACCTGTGTTATACAGCTAGTTTATTTAAGATAATATATTGGTCATTGTAATGGCCATAGCCTATAGCCTACATGCTATTCCTTTTTTTAAGGATGTACCCATATCTGCATGATGTGAATGTTTGCATATGGCTTATGTCAGGCTTTATATCAATATTTGTGTCTCGTTATTTGATTTTCTTCATATTTTTGCATTAATTTCACTAGGAAGCATGCCAATATAAATATATTTATTTATCTGTAATGCGATTGGCTGGAACCTGACAATATAAGAACCATGATAGTGGGATAATCTATGCCTGAGCAATTTACAAAAATATATGTAGGCCTACTGACAAATAGTTTACATTAGAATACATTTCTATTCAATTTCGCCCCAATGAGGCTATGTAGAAATGTGTTGCAATTTCAAAACCGGATTACTCAGGAACCACTTATTGCACAGAGGCATGCTTTATATCCTCGTATTCGGTACGGTTTGCTGTTTATTGTGATATTGGGTTTGCCGCGTGTTGTGTGAAGGGTTAGTGAAATATTAAACGGAGAGTAATGGGTGTGCATTGTGTGCAAAATGCAAATATGATTACCCTAAATTGCACGTCGGTTCAATGTTAATTTTCTCGCGAACCATTTATCACAGCAACTTGGCGCTAATATCATTGGAAAGTTTAGATTCCGCACGTTCACTTGATGTGTGATATCATATGTATAGGTTTAGTTTAGTTGAACCTCATCTGCCAGGTATTTGACCTACCAGGTTGACACTTCAGCGTGAAAAATACTCAATAATACTCAAAGCATACCTGAAGCCGGGGAAATGCGGGGGGAATGCGCATGGGACAGCTTCTGAAGTAGCATCGCAAATGAGAGAAATTTTAGAAAATTCCACAGACAGGGGGTGCTCTTGAACCCTCTCACCGTCTCTGAAAGCATAACCGTGGCTCAACAGGTAGATCTATAGATAGGCTAAACTCATTTTCAGGCATCTGACCAACCGGGTTGACACTTCAGCGTGAGAAATCGGGGGTGTGGCGTGTGAGTGTGTGAAACTAATCAAATGCGTGTGTCTCACGGCCAATGCGTGAGAGTTGGCAGCTATGTAAACATGGCTGCTCATTGGCGTTGTTTTGAAGGCAAGGCTTTGAATGGAGCGCAGCAACAGTGCTTCTCGGGAGAATGGCAGTAAAGTAAAAAGGGGGGGAAATATGAATTCATTGTGCCCAGAGGTGGAAAGTAACGAAATACATTTACTCACGTTACTGTATTGTATGGAGTAGTTTATCTGTGTATTTTGTATTTTTAAGTAGTTTATAAAATCGGTATTTTAAATTTTACTTGATTACATTTTGAGTGAAGTATTGTACTTCGCTACATCAAAAATCCCATCCGTTACTTGAGTAAAAAAAAAAAAGTTAAGACTAACGAAAACAGAAAGGGAGAGAAAAGAAATTGCGCCCTAAACCACTAGCCTAGTGATAATGATCAGCATGTAGGCTAGCCTACAACAGTACATAAATCAAGCTGGCGCCATGCAGTCTTTCTGAAAGTGATGGAGATGGAGCTGGATCACAAGATGCATCAGATTACATGTGTAGGCCTATGTATTTCCCGCTATTTCAATGACTTGTCTCAGTTCGTTTTAGCACTAATGATTGCGGAGATATTCAAGCAAACACCATGGGATTTCGTGTTTTGACGTTTCTTTGGAAATAAGTGTATTACCAGTTGTTTCCCCTCATTTCAATGTCTCTCTTTTTCCTGTTTTGGCCTTTGTTTTTGGTAACCTGACTTGGCTTTCTTGGAGAAAGGCATTGCACCAGCAGCACAACAATTAGCGGTCCACTAGGCCTACTAGCGATGCTCAACTTAATAAACAAAAGATAGACCACCTTATGAATCATGCAGGCGGACTAAACCATTTAGCTCTTTAGCAAGGGAGAGTGAGTGACCTTGGACAGTTTTCACTATGTTGTATTCAAAATCCAGTCAGTCAAACTTTAAATTTCGTCTGACATTCATTTTGGCATTTAATTTGGAAGTTAAAATATTCAGGTAAAATAAATATAGGTGGAAATAAGTATTGAACGCTTAAATGTTTTTTCAGTAATTAGCCTAAACTTCCAGTGAGTCTATTTGAAATTTTCACCACACATTATATCAACACACATATAAAAAATCCAAACATAAGAGTTATGTGTAATAAAGTGGAATGACACAGGAAAAAAGTATTGAACATGCCTAGTGAAATTTCTTCAATACTTTGTGGAAAAGCCTTTGTTTTTAATGACAGCTTCAAGACATTTCCTGTATGACAAAACGTATTAGTCGCAGTATCAGGTGTGATTTTGGCCCATTGTTCTAAACAGATTCCAGGGGTCCCTCTTGTGAATCCTGATCTTTAGTTTTTTCCAGAACTGTTTAATTGAATTGAATTGAATTGGCTGCCTTCAAGTCTTTCTGGAGCTTTCTCTGAGTGGTCCTTGGCTCTTGGAATTGACTATCCTTCTGACTCCCTGGACAGAAATATTGCGAGGAGATCCTATGCATGGCCGGTTGATGATGCAATGATGTTCCTTCCACTTGCAGGTAATGGCTCCCATGATGCTTACTGGAAGATTCTGAAGTTTTGAAATGCATCTGTAACCAGTTTCATTGATATGTTTTGCAACAATAAGGTTGCAAAGGTCTTGGGAGAGCTTTTTGCTTTTATCCATCATGAAATGTTTCTTGTGTGACACCTTGGTAATGAAAAACCTTTTTATAGCCCATCAGGCGCAGAAGGAAAAAACACAGAGGAAAACGAGCTGGGGCCCGTAACAGATTGAGGAATAGAGCTCATAGGCCTCCACTGCCTAGCATTCTTCTAGCCAATGTCCAGTCTCTTGTGAACAAGATGGATGAACTAAGAGCGAGGATACAGTTTCAAAGAGACATCAGGGACTGAACATTCTATGCTTTACTGAGACATGGCTAACTGAACTTGTACCGGACTGTGCCATCACTCCGGTGGAGTTTTTCTCTGCTGCTCGCTCTGACAGGACTGAGGAATCTGGAAAATCGAAAGGTGGCAGTGTTTGCATCATGACGAACAGCAAGTGGTGTGATCCTAGAAATGTCACCGTTCTCTCAAAGTCCTGCTCGCCTCATCTAGAACATCTAGCGATCGTCTGTCGACCCTTCTACCTGCCCCGTGAGTTTACTTCGGTAATATTCAATGCTGTCTACATTCCTCCACAAGCCAACACAGATGCTGCGGTTTCAGAATTTCAAGAAGTGTTAAATAGACAACAACACACGCACCCTGAAGCTGCGCTTATTGTGGCCGGTGATTTCAATCAAGTACATCTGAACCGGTCCATGCCTGAATTTATTCAACACATTCACTTCCCTACATGTGGTGACAACACACTGGATCACTGCTACACACAGTTCAAGAACAGTTACAAAGCTAAGTCTCTACCAGCTTTCGGAAAATCAGATCATGCCGCTGTCTTCCTACTGCCTATGTACAAGCAGAGAAGTCAGACGGACCCCCCAGTGACGAAGGAGGTCAAGCGCTGGACTGACCAATCGGAAGCCAGGCTACAGGACGCCCTTAGCAACGTTGACTGGGAGATGTTCAAGACGAACTCTGCTGACATCAATGAGTTTACGGAAGTATCATTGAGTTACATCAATATGCTAACTGATTCCATCATCCCAACTGTAAAGATCCGAAGCTTCCCTAACCAGAAGCCATGGGTGGATAGAGAAGTGAGAACGGCATTAAAGACACGCACCATGACTTATAATGCTGGGCTTATTTCAGGGGATATGACGGATTACAAAGCAGCATCTTATAGTTTACGCAGAGCTATTAAAGATGCTAAGCGGCGCTATAGAGACAAAGTTGAAGCTGATTTCTTGGAGGGTGATCCAGCACGAGTGTGTAAAGGACTCCGAACCATCACTGGCTTTGAAAGAAAGTCCCCTCCTATGATGAATGTGAGTAAAGCCCTCCCTAATGAACTTAATGCTTTTTATGCTCGCTTTGACATGAAAAACACAGACTATCTTGCACTATCTGCAGCATGTGAGGCAAATGAGGATGCACCTTTCTGTGTCTCTGAGGTCGATGTGAGCAATGCCTTTAGGAGGGTTAATTGTAGAAAAGCTGCTGGACCGGATGGAATTTCTAACAGGGTTTTGAAATCCTGCGCTGCTCAGTTAGCTCCTGTGTTCACTTATATCTTTAACACATCATTGGCTCAAGAGACAGTTCCTACTTGCCTCAAGCAGTCTGTTATTGTTCCAGTACCAAAAAACAAAAGTCCATCATGTCTGAATGACTACCGCCCAGTAGCCCTGACGTCTACAGTGATGAAGTGTTTTGAGAAGCTTGTGAAAAACATTATCTGCTCATCCCTCCCTGCCTCCTTCAACCCCCTCCAATTTGCTTACAGAGCCAACAGGTCTACAGAGGATGCCATCTCAAACCTCATGCACACCACCTTAACTCACCTGGAGGAGGGGAATGGGAATTATGTGAGGATGCTGTTCATTGACTTTAGTTCAGCATTCAACACGATAGTACCTCTCACCTTGGTCACAAAGATGAAGGCCTTAGGACTGAACACCACCCTGTGTCACTGGATATTTTACTTCCTCACCAACCGTTCACAAGTGGTTAGAGTGGGGGGTCTGACATCTGACTCATTAACCATCAGCACTGGTGCTCCCCAAGGCTGTGTTTTGAGTCCACTGCTGTACAACATCTACACACGTGACTGCAAAGCCAACAGTAGTCATACCTCCATCATCAAGTTTGCAGATGACACAGTGATCTTGGGCCTGATTAGTAACAACAATGAACAGCTCTACTTGGATCAGGTTGATGAGGTGGCACAGTGGTGTCAATCTAACAGCTTGACACTGAAAATCACTAAAACCAAGGAAATGTTAGTGGATTACAGAAGGCAGCAGCAGAACTACAGTTACACCCCACTAATGATCAGCGGGCAACCTGTAGAGAGAGTCACAAGTTTTAAATACCTTGGTGTCCACATTACTGAAGACTTAACATGGACTGTTAACACTCAATATGTTCTGAAGAAGTCCAGACAACGACTCTACTTCCTTCGTCAGCTAAGGAAATTCAAAGTTTCTACATCCATCATGAAGGCCTTCTACACTTCAGCGGTTGAGAGTGTTCTAACTGGTAGCATCATCACCTGGTATGGGAACTCCACAGTTAGAGATTGTAGTACTCTGCAGAGAGTAGTGCGCTCAGCTGAACGTACTATAAGAACTCAACTCCCTGCTCTACAAGATATCTATTCCAGAAGAGTACTCCTAAGAGCCCAAAAGATTCTGAAGGACTCTTCTCATCCTAACAATGGGTTATTCCTACCGCTGAAATCAAGGAGACGCCTATGTAGTCACAAAGCCAGAACTGAGAGACTCAGGAGAAGTTTTTATCCCCAGGCCATCCGAACTCTGAACTCACACTATACTGACTTTGCACACATTCACTCCTCAGCACTCTCAAACATTTCCCAACTCTGAACTCACACTATACTGACTTTGCACTCATTCACTCCTCAGCACTCATGACCCCCCCCCCCCCCCACACACACACACACCTACATGACTTTTAGCACTTTTACATCCCTCTCCCTATGCTACACACCTTTTATTTATTTTCTTATTTCATCACACGTCAAAACACACACACACACACATATCTGACTTTCTCCAACTTTTGCACATCTCCATAGAACTTTTTATTTATTATTTTTGATTTCTCCTCCATCTATCTACCCATGTCCTTGATTGCCTAGCCTTTCTGCCCCCACCCCCCACCCCACCCCCATCCCCAACACACACACAAAAAAAAACACACACACTTACATCATCACTGTCATCACCTCACATACATACAGCACACTGCTTGCTACAGTAAGCCTCCTCTACATACTTGCTGCACACTGCCCCCCCCCCCTACATACACAGCACATTGTCTTCAGGATCTTCTCCAACACACATCCTCTACATACTTACAGCACACTGCCCTCACCTACCCACACACACACTACACACACACACACACACAGTCACTGCTCCACTCCCCTCCCGCCCACACACACATCTTCACTGTCATCACTCACATACATCATACATACAGTACTCTGCTTGCAATAGTAAGTCCCTTCACCATACTTGCAGTACACTCCCCCCCCCCCCCTCTCCCCTACATACACAGCACATTATTTCATCAGGAAGCTTCTCCAACACACATCCCCAACATACTTACAGCACACTGACCCCCCACCCCCCCAATACACAGCACATTGTCTCATGAGGAAGCTTCTCCAACACACATATTGCACACTGCCCTCTCCCCACATACACAGCACACTGTCCCATCTCCCCTGTCATCCCCTCAACACACACACCAAGACCCCTGGCAGTTGGCTTAGCCCCTTGAGCCGTGGATCTGCCCAAGGTTTCTTCCTTGGTAAGGGAGTTTTTCCTTGCCCCTGTTGCTCTTGGGTGCTCCTTGTTGGTGCCCCCCGCCCAATCCCAATCCTCCCCCACCTTTCTTATGCAGCCCTTGCCACTTAATCTACTAAACCCCTTCTACTGCACTTTTTCCCTGTGTTATTCCACTTCATTACACATGACTCTACTTATGGAGTTGTTTGATTTTTTTATGTGTGGATTACCTGAGTTATTACTAATGCCTGGTGAAAATGTTGTGCCCCCCGTATTCCACTTTTCAAGGGCCCTCTCCTCCATTGGGGCCCTATACATCCCACTTTCCCCCCCAGTTCGACGCCCTTTAATCTGCTGAACCTTCTGCTCGTTTCCAAATATAAAAAAAACTCTCTGCAACTCAACATTGGCCTGCCTGCCTCAGCTGCCTGTGAGGGGCTTTTCAGTTGTGCTGGATTACTGTTCACTGCAAAGTGACCAAGGATGAGTGCAACTAACTTTGAAAATCAACTACTGCTCAAACTTAAAGGAGAATTCCGGTGATTTTTCAAATTTTTGACATTTCTCAACGTCACCGAGTACTGTCGGTATGAACAAAACTGAAACAATCGGTTTTACCTAGCTGGAGTTGCTGCAGCTACAGCGCTACACACTGGGAGCATGAACATGGCTGCCGTAGCTGCTGGCTGCAGCAACTTGAGCTAGGACCAAAGTCCTTTTAGGCAAGTACTTCCACTCGGCGGCCATATTGCACCGCTTTTTGGGCACTTATCGGGCATCTATTTCGGCAGTAATGCGTGTGCGTAAGGCTTCACGACACCAATCTTGCTCCAGCGGCGAGATCACAACAGATGATTGTCACGATGTCTTCACAGCACACCACATGATTGGCTCAATGTATTCACAACACACTACATGATTGGCTCAATGTATTCACATGTCGACGTTTGGCCGCGGAAGGGTTGTGATATGTGTAGACAAACAAACCCCATGCATTACTATGGAGGATTTTTTGAGTGCTGTATCTCCTCATTAGAAAGTCTCTGGTAAAACTGGTTGTTCTGGTACCCCCCCCCCCCCCCCACAAAAAATAATTAACTAAGTAACTTTTACTTAAAGTACATTTTAAATGAACTATTTTTTACTTTTACTTGAGTGCATTTTCAGATCGGTATTTTAACTTGTACTTGAGTAATATTTCATCAAAGTATTGGTACTTTTACTTGAGTACAATATTTTCGTACTTTTTACACCTCTGATTGTGCCTTGTGGTAACATTCCAGTTTAAACACCATCACCTAGCCAGAGGCTTAGCTTCACAAACAATGACAGAATTACAAAGTGGTGATTTAAAAAATAGCAAGGCGGAGAGAGAAAGAGAGAGAGAGAGAAAGAAGGAAGGAGAAAGAGAAAGAGAGAGAGAGAGATGAGGGGACAACGCCTTTGAATATTAAATCATCTAACGATCCGATTCTGCACTGAGTCCGAGAGATTATGGGCAGGGGCGGAGCCAGACATTGTAAACATTCGGGGCTTAGCCCATTTAATTTTTTTTTAAAATAACCCCTTAAATAATGACTTCTAGTGAATTTTGTGTAAACTAATGGACACATTGAGACTTAAAAAATGTGAAACTAACATTCAACAGATTCAAGGTATCTGACTGGCACTACACTGTAAAATTATAGTTTTGGGTCTTTCAAGAGGCAATATCTGTTCATATCTATTTAGCATGTACTTAGTTAATTAAGCGTTTCTTATGGTTTGTATATTATAGTATTTGTTTATTTTCATTAGGCTATTGTTTGATATGACATTATTGTTTATTATTGCTATTCTCCTTCTTCCTCTTCCCTGATCTCATCTGTGTGACAAATAAATAGAATATCTTATACTATAATATACATAATATTATGATATAATTACAGTATGGCCAGTCATCATGATACAAGGGTAGTTAAGAAGGAATGCATTATCATCTTGACATAGGCGTTTCTAAATTATATTAATTTTGTAATTTAGCAAGATTATTCATAGGTTTCATCAGGTCCCTTTACACAGGTGCATAAAATCAAGCACCTAGATTATGAATGCAGACTGCATGGTGCTTGATTAACACACTTATGGAAAGGGCCCTTTCCTCTCAATATATCATTGTAATGTTTTTTTTTTTTTTAGTTAATAATTAGTTAGGCAGCCAAAACAACATAACATGACTTTTATATGTATGTGGACTCTTGGATTATAAGATCTGTGGTGGTGGATAGGATATCAACAAGGTTTTAAGGAAGGCTAACAGTTAACATTCTTTTGTGCAACATATGACACTGAAAAGTTGACATGGGCAGATAACTGTTAATGGGTTTTTCTGACATTTCAAAACAGTGTAGCCTAATTTATTACAAGACGAGGATCACTTTGTTTTGGGAGCTGGAATTTCTTATTCTACAGTAGGCTTAGCTAGCCTATGAGAGTACTGAATTTGCCTTTTCCGCCGACGAACGAGGACATTTAACGTTAACGTTAAGCCAAAGATCTTTGATTACTAGCAAGATAGAGCAACGTAATTCGTTACTATGGGAGCAAAACGGACAGTTCCGGTCTGCATAAGTGGGAGTGTCACCCTACGTCACTAAATAAACTTTCTCTCTTATTAAGCAATAACAACAGATAAACATAATTGTGTTCACAGTATTATTGTCCATAATCATGTATGATACCAATGAATCATTCTTAAGGAAATGATATGAATAATTTAATTAGTCATGTGAACCGAGCTAGCTAGCTAGCTAACGCTAGCTTAAAATGCTATACAAGTGGATGGTAGTAGCTATGGCAATACAGCTATGCGCTAACAAGTGACTAGTAGTTGAAGGACTTCGCTTAAACTTAATATACTGTTGCAAATTCGCTTGAGTATAGACTATCCACTTTAACTAATGTCAGTAGTGTTATTCAGCTAGTTGTCATTTCAAATAAATTACACTTCTCCGTTTAAAATGTTACCTTTAGCTAAGAGGCTAGCTAGCATGCTAACAACCGGACAGTAACTGGCAGCAGCATGGTCTAATATTAAGTTATTTTATTACAAATCCGAACACTAAAAAATTACACTATTAGGCTTGAAATGATCCCAAACACTTACAGATTATGACACAATTTTACAAAAAACCCTCAACAAATCCAGAAAGACAAAATGACCAATTTATTGGTAAAATTCCACAAGTCTCCATTGACATTAGTGCAGCAAGGGCTTACTCTGGTCTGCATAAAGGGGGATTTCCCCCCCTCCCCCTTGCAATAATCGAACGCGGAAATTGTCGAACGTTTGCGCCTCTCGCTCCGCTTGAACCCTCTCTGGTTAAGCATTTAGGGAGCTAGCCAAGTAGCCTAACGTTAGCCTGCCTAACTGACTGAAAGCTCTTAACGTGAAATCACCAACCTGAAACAACACCATCCGTCAGTTCACTGGGCGATGCTGTTGCTTGAACGGAGCTGAGTGGTCTATTGAAAAACTTTCTAATATCCATAACGTTTCAACAACATGTACAAAAAGTGTTTTATCACAGACTGTAAAAGTGACAGACTTCTGACAGAGGCTTTTTGGAACACCGAAGCCATGACGTAGCGTTGTCAAGGCAGCATTTTCACTGGATCTAAACAAATCAATCTAACCATTGAAATCACCATAGCGGATAGCCCAGAGACCTGGCATAGATCGTGTAGCAAGTCAAATTATTTTTCAATATTGGGCTTTGAAAATAAGGGATATAATTCCTCAGTAATAGAGCATTTTGTGACATTTATAGAGAAACCGAGGGGAAGTTATATTGGAAATAAGAGTTGCCGGGAATTTAAAACACTAAAAAAAGATTCGGGGCTTTTGAAAAAAGATTCGGGGCTTAAGCCCCCTAAGCCACCCCCTAGCTCCGCCACTGATTGTGGGGAAGTGGAACAGTTAAAAAAAAAAAAGCTTTATTTAGCCCCATCTTCACTGACACTGCCTTTTGTGTGATACACCCTCCACCCTGTTGCACACCTTACAATCTGTGTCAGAATGTAATCATATTCCATTTCGAGATTAAAAGGTGACTTCCTCCTGAAAGCCTTGACATCACTATGAAGTTTGATTGGGGTTGAATAGGGTTGTATTACTTTTTTGGGGGCAGCCTGGGGACTTTTTTGGGACTTGTAACCGGAGGGTTGCCGGTTCGAACCCCGACCAGTAGGAACGGCTGAAGTGCCCTTGAGCAAGGCACCTGCTCCCCGAGCGCCGCTGTTGTAGCAGGCAGCTCACTGCGCCGGGATTAGTGTGTGCTTCACCTCATTGTGTGTTCACTGTGTGCTGAGTGTGTTTCACTAATTCACGGATTGGGAAAAATACAGAGACCAAATTTCCCTCACGGGATCAAAAGTATATATACTTTTAGAGTATATATACTTACACTTATACATATTTCTCTTCTTCTGTGCCTGTGACAGGCACTATTTTCCATTACTGGGGCTGTATTTCAAATGACTTGCACACTTCAAATACTTTGTTTAAGTATATAGTGCAGATATTGGGACAATACTAACCATCGAAAAGTGGGCACAACGCAAGTAAGCGCTCAGTGTGTACTGATGGAAATATGGGTCTTGACACCAGTCTGCTGTGTCTACCATAGTGGTCTGCTACCACTGTTTTGTCTTGTGTTCGTTTTCTTTTTTTTTACTTGAGCTTTCCCTGCTTTCTTACGTCCTTTATGTTGAGAATTGAGCTTGAACATTCCACAGGCCCAATGTGGCGCAGAGCAGCAAGCGGCATCTTAACCACTCTGCTGCTTGGTCTGACATTTTTGGAGGGTCTGAGATGGCTCAGATACCTCGTGCAAGGATGGGCCACAGAGTGTATGCATCCTCAACTCAGAGGGCCTTGTGGAACTGTAGAAGACCAGGGACCAGGGACCAGACCTCAGTGATTTAAAAAAATAAATCTTTTGTTTTTATTATTATTATTATTTTGCAGTGTAGCATTCTGACATTATTTAGCTCTATTCTTGTGTGTCTTCAGAGGTGATATCAAAATCTCTCGTTTCTTCTTTATTTGGTGCTTATCTCTGTTTATCTTGCTCAGATTGCCTACCCCTGTTCCAGAATGTCGCTACAGTAGGTTTTTCCCAGGTTCATTTTTAACATGATTTAGTGGAGCAGCCAAGATGGTCAAAATGGGATTATCTTCGTGCAGGTCTGTTGATAGAATTATGACAAAGTGAAAAGCCATTACTGTAATTGATTTGGTACATCCATGTTGATTTCACCTATGATTTTCTTGTTTGTTTTCAGAATGATAGCTATACTATAGTTGGCTCAGTGGGTGGATAGCCATAAGTTAATGCAGCTGATTCTTCAATGTTATATGTTATATGCATCCAACAAATCCATTTACTCCAGACAGAAGTGAGATTATATATAGAGAGAGTATAATGACATATGTACACATGTTTAAGACAGTATATTCTGTTTGCTATAATATCTACAGTAGTACATATACAATAGGCCTATCTATATGACAGAATGGACATTGAATTCTTGTTCATAACATGCCTGTCCATTCCATGCCATTCTCCACTTAGAAAACTAAATACATGTGCTGTAAAGTCTTAATTGTTAAAGTGCCTGTTGATTTCCTTTTTAGGCTCTCTGGCAGTGTCTTTCTTAACAGCCCTGAAATCCTGCTGTATAATGGCTACATAAGGAGCGAGTCTAAACACTCAAAGGGTTGGACAGGGAGTATTGCCTGTGCCTTGGCCCACAAGCGGCAATTAGTGGCACACACGGGCATACATAATGAGCACTTTACGCTTCCTTTTGTGGCTCCAGAAATAGGCCTCGTGATTCCTAAGCAGGCTCCCCTCTGCTTGGCAAAAAAAAAATCCAAGACGAAAGTTTTCTGTGAGCTGTCAATGATTAAAGTGACTGCCCTCGCATGTGGCTGCAAACTAAAGTGAGGTATGTCATGGTGCAAATAGATAAAACATGTAAATAAATATACTGTATAAACCTTCCTTTGTAAAACATGGTGTTTGGCAAGCTTATTCTTTTTTGGCTTCATCGCCCATTGAAAGCTGGTGAATCATCACGTCTGGCATTTGCACACAAGTAGAGACCAGTTCCATTAGAGTCACAGGGAAGCCCACCTCCGCTGAGTTGCCTCTGGACTTAATTTCCTGGTCCATCACACAGCAGGTGGTGATACGGAGTGGGATATATACAAACTAGCAATTACCAGGGATTCCTTTTCTTCCTCTTTGTTCAGTATGCAGGAGGTCTCTTTTCATCACCCAGGGTCACTTGCCTTTCTGCTATTGCATGGATGCCACAGACTCAACACTCTACCCTCCAATTATGTGCACATTTCTATGCCTTTCAGACATTCAAGGTCAACCTGAATTGATCGTGTCTAGAATACCCTCTCAAAAAATACGGCACTTTCATTCAAGGGAATCTTAGGCTTCACAAAAACACAGGGATTTAAATCCTTTACGGTTTCTTATCAGCAGACCATAATCCTCTCGGACCACCACCGTCCCTTGCGAGTGTATAGGTTTCTCTTGAGTGCTGTTAGTGGGGATGGGTAAACTGCTGCATCTCTCTGCCTCAGGATGTGGGGATTAAAATTGCTAAAGCTATCGCTTGAGTCGAGTCGAGTGATTCACGACGACAGGCCCGGAGCCAGAGAAACGCTGATGAAAAAATAATAAATCAAGAGATTTGCAGGGCTGTTTTAGAGGGTGATATCTGATATGGGGTGAATGACGCAGACCACATATTTCCCCCCCTCTGTTGGAACGAAGGAGTCCATGAAAGGCGAAAGTCCACACAGACCTGTGCAGTGCAATCCTCCCTAAAACCACTCAGCAGTACCCAAACAGCCCAACCGAAACTGTCCACTGTAGACACTTCTACACCCTTTGCCTATATTTAAGGGATAACGGACACTGAGTAGTCCCAATATAGAGAATTAATAGACGAGGCAGAGGCAAGGAGCGCCAAGATGCATAGCTCTATGTTGTTACAGTTACCAAAAGAGAATTGATATGGAACCGTGATTAAGCTTCTTTTTTTTTACCAGATCTACTTGTCTCAATATATGTGTCCCAATATATAATAATAATAATAATAATAATAATACATTTTATTTGTATAGCACCTTTCATACACAGAATGCAGCTCAAAGTGCTTTACATTTGAAGCATTTAACACAATAACAGAGAAGAAAATAATAATAATAATATCACATTATGAGGCTAACGCATAAGGTTGTTTAAGGAACACAACGGCCGGAAAACTGGCAGCCTTAAAGCATATAGGCCTACTCACTAAAATGCAACCTAGGGACTTTTTGAGAATGTATCAAAGTCAAACTTTCATTTAAAAGCATAATTAGGACGGAAGCGCCACTTTTAAGATTGACCATATTGTCGTTTTTGGGTCAAATGGCGGGGCACTGCTTTACTAAAAAGAAAGGTTTTGAACAACTCACTTTAGCAGTTGGTTTTTACAGTCGCTGCCATCTTGCCAAAACCTTTCCTTTTAGTAAACTCTGTGGAAACAAACAATGTTCTCAATGCTCGAGTCATGTGTAGAGATCCTGGTGATACTTCAAGCAAAGTTTCATGTTGTGTCGAGCCTTTTTAGTGTTTTAAAAATAGTACTCCCATTTGACCCAAAAACGACAATACAGTCAATCTTAAAAGTGGTGCTTCCATCCTAATTATGCTTTTAAAACAAAGTTTGACTCAGGTACATTCACAAAAAGACCCTAGGTTGCATTTTGATGAGAGTTATGCTTTAACTCTTAACCCCCTACAAGCACGCATATGACAACAGTGGCAAGGAAAAATCCCATATTCTAGAAAAAAACTTGAGCAGAACCCAACTTAATAGGGGGAGCCCTCTGGCTGGCTGCAGCTCGAATAGCAGCAGTCGAATGTAAAATATTCTGAAAAAATTGTCTACAAGAGTTAACTAAAAGCTCTCATATACAGGTATGTTTTAAGGTCCTTTTTTAAAGATATTCACTGAACTCGCCTGTTTGATGTAGCCTACAGAGGCAAGGTGTTCCATAGCTTTGGTGCATAATGGATAAAAGCAGCTTCTCCACTTTGCTTGTGGACCACTTTGGGTACAATTAAAATATTAGCATGGGAAGATCTAAGTTTCCTTTGTGGTTGATAATATATTAAAAGCTCAGAGATATATGAAGGTGCTATATGTCATTGAGAGTTTTGTAAGTAATTTACATAACCTTAAAATCAATTCTATAGGAAACAGGGAGCCGGCGCAGTCCAGCTAACACAGGGGTGATGTGTTCTCTCTCTTAGTTAAAAGTCTAGCAGCAGAGTTCTGTATGAGTTCAAATTTCTTTATATGCTTTTTTGGGAGACGAGTAAAAAGTGCACTGCAGCAGGCAGTAGTCTAACCTACTAGTGATAAAGGCATGGATTTGTTTTTCTGTAAGTTGTTGAGTTAAAAAGGGCTTTGGTAATGTTTCTCAGATGGAAATAAGATGTGCTGTCTGGGTAGCTTTACTGATATGGGGCTTGAAGCTTAACTCTGTATTTAAGGTTACTTTTGACCTGGTGTGCCAGGTTCCCAAGATTACTAAGAACGGTGTCTCGCTTTCAGTCCAACCAAAACGACCTCTGTTTAGTCATCATTTAGCTTTAAAAGTTGTTGCTCATCCACTGATTCATGGAGGTTAAGCATGTGATAAGGGAGCAAAGGCAGAAATATATAATTGGGTATCATCTGCATAGCTGTGGAAGTTTACATTATGCTGACTTATGATGTTTCTTAACAGAAGCATATATAGGGAAAAAAGCAGAGGACCAAGACAGCTCCCCTGGGCCACACCAAAAGACCAGTCATGTTTTATAGACACACAATCTCCTAGACTAACATAAAAATCAATGCCAGTAATGTAGGTTTGAAACCAGTTTAAAACATCAGAGAGGCCCAACCACTTCGCAAGGCAGTGAATTAGAATGTTATGATCAATGGTGTCGAATGCCACACTCATATCTAGAAGAATAAGAATTAAGACTTTCTTGAAGTCAGCAAGTCTGAGATCATTAACTATTTTTATTAGGGCTAAGTTTCTGTGCTGTGATTTCATCTAAAACCTGATTGGAATTTTTCGAGAACAGTTTTTGTTGAGAAAGGTACTGTATTAAGCTGATTACAAACAACTTTTTCAAGTACTTTGCTCAGGAAAGGCAGGTTTGATATAGGCCTGTAGCTACTCAGGATAGTATGGTCAAGATTCAAACTATAGTTTATATAGAATTAATAGCCACTGTACCAGCCAATCAGAAAAGAGTATTTCTTGTCTCTGGGGGATACACCTGTGTAATAAATAGTGTGTGTCCATAAATCACGGGACTAGACAACACATTTTTTATGCATCGGCTATAAAATGAAACCTCAGGACCCTTCAGTATCCCTTTGAAGACAGCCATTAAATACTGTGGCACTACTAAACCCTAGCTGTTGCACTGGGCAGGCATGTGCCCTAGCTCAATCTGGGGAGCTGTAGTTAGAACAGTGACACCTAGTGGCCATGTCAGCACTGCTGAGACTTGGTATGAATATGATATGGACGAACAAGGTGTAGAGCCTTCTGGTGGAACTGGGCTTTCCTGCCAAACGGCAACATTAGTCTGAAGCTATGGACTGTGTTAGACGTTCTTTCCCCCGTGCAAAACTATTCTCGCCACGCTGCCATCTGTCAAAGGCAGTGTGCCTCAGGTGTTGACACCCATTTACACCATCACTGGCAAGAGACAGAGAGAAAGAGAGAGAGAGAGGCAGAGAGAGAGAAATGCTTACAACATGCTTGCAGATGATAATGCTTACTTAAAACTTAATAGCAGTGTTTGAAAGTGTTGTTTGACTGTGTCTGTGTCATGAGAGAGAGAGAGAAAGAGAATACTGTATGTAATATAAGCTAGATATGTAAATAAATTAGTTGATTGATTGATTGATTCAAGACACTTGGCCAAGGTGGCAGATAAGACAGTACAGCACATTACTCTTCCTGAAAAAGGGCTTAGACTTAGACTATCTTTGTCTGCAGCACGTGTGTGTACTGTATGTATGTGTGTCTACGTCTCGTTCGAATGAGAGAGCAAGCTTTGGAAAATACACTGGAGTCCATTTTTGAACGCTCTCTTCTCACCTCCATGCCCTGAGGTGTCAGTTCTGTGAACAGCAGGATGGGTGATAGCACATCAGCTCCTTCTGTCTGTAATATGAACCATCAAAAGAACGAGTTTGCTGTCAAGCACTTGTCTGTTTGCTTGTTCTCGCCTATTGTAATGAGGATTTGCTTAAACAGTGTGTCATGCACACTAGCATGCTACATAAGGCATCACAACTACCTTGCAATAAGCAAAACAGCACATAGTGCTGATGGGGTGGGCTGGGGGCAGTGGCTGCAGCGTCCGAACCTCATTATGGCCCTGATCATTTTCTGATTCCACCTCCTGTTATTCTTTACTGTCCTGTCTAGATTAAGCAAAAAGTCCAAACATATACTCTAAAAAGCCAACTGGCTTGCAAAAAGATGTATTTTAGTATAATTTTAGGGCCTTCCCAGGAATGCAAAAGCATATCTTGTATTTTTGCAGGATTTTGGACCTGAGACAATGAGCATACCTACCATCGCCAACCTAATGATTTTCAGAATGTTTTAAAATAGCTAGCCTACTTGCTGTACTTACTGTATACAATTTTAAAACCAACCAGACTAACCAACATAACACCATGAGACATGTGAGACGAGACCTCAGGGTTTTCTCTGGGTTAATTGTTGTATATGAGGAAATGGCACCCCTTAGAGGACATTATGGTAAAATACAATGTGATACAACCGACAGCAGTGCAATCTGATACCTTACAAACATGTTGTATTGTGACCCTCCAGGGTCTTTTCATTTATAGAAATAAGTCCTCTTTAAAATAACAGGCATGGGAGAGTGTTGTGGGAAAAATGTGAGACTCTCCATACCTTGCATGTGCTGAACAAAACATTTTATTGTAATGATGTCTCCATTGCTATTTAACTTGTATCTTGTGTTGTTGGTTGTGTGCTTCTTAACACCTGGCTACAACTTAATAAATTTGAATTGACTTGTAATATCATGTGATGCAGCTTCCAATAGCATATTGGGGTGTGCTTAATTCTTGTCTATTGTCTCTCTACTAAAAACTACAGCGTGATTGTCAATGGTTTTTATCCATGAAGTGTACATGTATTGTCATATGTCTGTATGAAATGGTTTTGTCTAGAAGCAATGTAAATGAGTGATGAACCGGTAGGCCTATATGATGGGGCCTTGCCCGAGAGAACTTTTAATTTGCTGCTGGAACTTTGTTGCTGCTAACATGGTCCCTGGTTGTGATTTCCATCCCTGATTGTTATTAATGATGGTAGCTTTTTTTCACTGATGCCTGCGTTGCTTGGTCTTTTAAGATTTTTTTCTACATTTTGGCGTAGTTGGCAGGATTTCAAACTCTGGGAACTCTGGGAGTCAGAGAAGGAGTTTTTTTAACCCTCCTGTTGTGTTCGTGGTAAAATTTGATCGAGTTCTCTCAAACATATTGTTAATTTAAGTATAAGTATATATACTCTTCTGATCCCATGAGGGGAATTTGGTCTCTCCATTTATCCCAATCTGTGAATTAGTGAAACACACACAGCACACAGTGTACACACATGTGAGGTGAAGCACACACCGCAGTGAGCTGCCTGCACTAACAGCAGCGCTCGGGGAGCAGTGAGGGGTTAGGTGGCTTGCTCAAGGGCACTTCAGCCTACTGGTCGGGGTTCGAACCGGCAACCCTCCGGTTACAGGTCTGAAGTACTAACCAGTAGGCCACGGCTGCCCTATTCTGACTGTCATGAGGCTCCATGACACAGGGCATCTGAACACACAAAAATGAAATGAAATGAAAATGAAAATGAAATGAAAATTATAAATTAAATACAGTACTGGGTATTTCAGTTGATCTCTTTCTCATTAAGAAGTCAGAGTCAGTCGTTAGTCAAAGTAGATGTCATTCCTTCTTCATGTTATCCAACGTAGCTGGTTAGGATACAGTATGATGTAAGTAATGAGGCCAAAGTAGGCCAATACATTTAAATATCAAATTTTATGTATTCTTTTTTTAGTATAGTGGTGGTGGTGGGGTGTGGTCAGTGTCATAAAATGGATTTTTGTAGTTTGATGTCTGCAGTGAGATGTTTGGTCACAGTGTGCTGTTGCCAACCAGTAGCAAATGATAGGAATTTCAAAAAAAAAAATGACTGTACCAACTGTAAACCATGTGACATTCTACTTCTATGTGAGCAAATGTGAGCATAGCTGGGTATAGGCAAATAGTCATCTCTGTCAGCTGTATACTAACAATCACACAGTTTATATAAACCCACATCACAAATATACATGTATATTTCATAAACTCTGATGTGCTTTTTGAAGCATCTGTTTGGCTTCACACTATCCACACCCAGTTATGACCACACACCACAGAAAAGAGCACATATGCAGAAAAGTGCTCTTGTAACAGGAAATTGAGCTTTTCAGATATAGCGTCTAGTAGGCCTACATGCAGATTAAAAAAATAGCTGGTTAAAACTAGCTACCTGTTAGATAAGTAATTGACTATACAATAGCAATACATGCTGTTGTTTAATGGTTGAAATGTATTGTTTACGGAAAACTAAACAAGCAAAAAAATTACGTTGGGTTGATGTTCAAGTTGTGCTGCAGTATTTGTACTAGTATTTGTTAACAGCTTCATTAATGATGTGATCTAAGTGATCTTTGGCCACCTAAAGGTACATTGCTACACGAAAAACAATAATAAAAAAGTAGAAATTGAATTGAAATATTGTCAGAATAACATACGACAGGAGAGGAATTCTTAGATTTCTTAGAATCTTAGTTATAGTCTTGTCTTGATGTGGTTCACTGACAAAGAAATGAGAAAATGATGCACCGAAACAGCGTAGCAAAATGGATTTATTAGAATCTGGTTAAAATTCTAAACATTTTTTTTTTAGAATTTTCTAGAATTCTAGAATCTATTTCAATAATTTTACAACGTTTCTAAGACGTTAGTATATTTTTTTACACTGTAGGAATCACATACTACAACATATATTCATACCAACACGATCAAATTCGTGACTACAGAGTTTTATTTTAGCATGGGTTTCCTCCGTAAAAGAGACCTGCATGTAACTTCACAGCTTGCGGTTAAAATCCTTAAATTCACGGACGTGTTTTGGCTTACAGGTTGTTACATTCTGTAGACTAACTCTTTTGAGTCGGAGTACACATTGACATAGAAGAGTTGTGCATAAGATTGTGCTGAAGGTCCTCAGCGATGCATTAATGAGAGCTGGTGATTAATGAGAACAGGTGTGGGTTTTTGAACATTCTAACATAAGATTTACAATCAGAGCCATATAGATATCTATAAGGCTCTGTTTACAATTTAAGGTTTCTAAAATTCTATGTTAAATTCCATGAACCCAGATATTCTTTAGAACATTCATTTTCCAACATTCCAGTCCAGTTTTTTCATAATGCCCTTGACCTGCTTGGCGTTCGGGTCGGCACACAGCTCTTTGCCCTTTTTTGTGGTGAGCCTTTAAAAAAAGAGAATAAGGGTGAAACAAACCTCAAAAAGATGTAAAGAAACTTAAGTGGGAAGTGCTGTTAGCAAAAGGAGAAATACTCACAGAACTGCCTGTTGGGGGCAGCTGGAACTGGTGAATTTATACTTTCTTATGGCTTTATGTGGAATATCCTAGCTGTAATATTTAAAACAGCATTTATCTGGTCCATTAGCATCTAAAAGAGAATTTTACTTTGTTAAAAGAAAATAAAAAACAAAAACCGCAAGCGGCTGCAATGTCTATATCACATTCAGGTCCAAGCGCCCACAGGGACGCTGGTGAATCCAGCCCACAGTCATTTCCCGATCATACCCCACCACTCTCTCCCACTCGCTTGAATCTCAATCTCAATCTCAGAATGCAATGTATCTCAATGCAATGTATTTTCAGAGAAAAAATAATAATGATGCAGTCTGCCAAACTTACGCTGGCTTTGTCCCTGGGAGCAGAGCGCCAGAACAAGGACAGCAACAGATTAGTAGATTGGGGCCCAAATAGAACGTTCAAGCATTGTTTTTGTTTTTATTGATGAAAGGGTCCATAGTAAGGGATCAGATTCCAAAAATAATTCTCTGGAAATGCATGGATTCCAGTTGCTGCTACTGGAGCCTCATAAATGGTGTAAAACAGTGATTTATTAACATGGCTAGGCCGATGCCGAGGCACCCCCATTGAAAAAGCTGTTGGTAGCATCGGCTAAGTAGCGCCAGATTTCAGAGTGCAGGGGACAAGCCGAGATGACCTATGAGACATACGTTCACACTCGGTATCATGTTTCAACACACTTTAGGTCACACCGGAATTCTCCATTAATTTATATATTTATATTTATTTATTGTTTTTAACTTGCTTGATTACACAGTAGTGTGTCAGGTTTATTCTGGAAGAACGGTAAATGGACATATAAGAGTCTCATGACTCATTTTGAGTCAATCTGACACTCTGCTGATAGATGAGCAGGATATCTATCCCACAATTGGCTGTGATTCAGAAATATTGGTGGATACAGATTGTACTGGGACATCAATAGTGCTAAACAATTAGTAGTATACTTTTTAAAATGCTATCTACAAACATTTATTTTTGCCATGGGAAAGGGGAAATGGCAGTTTTTTTTGTTTTTTTTTTTGGTGTAAATGACATATATGCCATTTGAGGTTAGACCTTTTGATGCTCTCGTTATCATTTCACAATCTGCAAGGCAGTGAACAGCACATGCCTTTCCCAATTCTGTGATGTTGCAGTAAAGAGGATATCCAGTCTAAAAATAATCTAGGGCATATTTTTGGATGTTAATGAGCACAAGTTTGTACAGCACGGTGTACGATATGTCCCTTTCAGATTGAAGGATCTTAATCAGACCTGGTATACTTACTCACTTACTCAAAGTCACAGGTGTCAAAGATCAGGGTCGCATGGGTTCATGATTAAATATTGTTCGAAAGCGGGCTACTTCCTACACATGATTAGGGATTTTGAACCGCATTTAAATATTTACTCATTATCAATGCTACAGTGCTCACAGTCATGGGGTCAAAGGTCAACATTGTATGCCACTTTACAGCAGGTGGAGGAAGCTTGATGCTTTGCACTAAGACAGTTTTCATTCTCTGCAATTGTAATGGATACTTAAATTCCTCCTGCTATTGGTTAGGGAAGTGCACAATAAAAACTACTTTACAAAAACACTGCATAATGTCTTAAGATCTATTAGCCTCTTCCATTATAGCGTCAGACCATGGATTTGTATCTGGATGCAGCAAGAGATGCATAGAAGGGATGGATATATGCTGGCTATTAGCCCTCCTGTCCTGTTGTGTTTGTTTCATGTTTACTAGTTTTGCATTAAGACTTGTTAGAAATCCATAGTAACACATATTATTATCATCTTAGATTTCTTTGTCAAGCAATGCTGCTGGATTTGTCCATTTTCAAGTAGCACTAATTTCTGTAGGTATACAGTAGGAAACAGTGTCACTTAGAGGACATCTGGTCAAAGTCAAAGGTGATACAACAGAGAGCAGTGTAAATTATATTTTCTGATTGCTTAAGCACATTTTTTGTAACTATTGGCTATTTTTGCAAAACTCTACACACCTTTCACCAAATCAGCAAAACATTGTAGTTCTCTTGCAAAAGCGAACACACCTTGCTTAACTCTTCACACCTTCATACAAATGGTGTATCAAACAGTAAACACAAGCCATCACAATAATAAGCACACAATATGCCAACTACACACTGATGGTATGAATAAAAAACACACCTGGCTTTTGCTTTCTCTATGCACAAGGTAGGCTATGTCAGTTTGAGGTCATACTTTTGTCATAGTTCTGTAAACATACAGGGATCCAAACTTCAAGTATTGGTGTTTATTTACACACATCAAAACAAACACAAGTGTGTTTTTCCAAGTCAAAACACAAAATAGCAATTTTACTGAGAAAAAAAAAATCAGTCTATAACGTGTCGTATCTCTCAAAATTGTGTCTACATCACATGCAATGTCCTCTAGTCCAAGGCACCGGGGAAAATATATTCTGGAATGCCGCAGGCCTGACATGAAACCTGATTTTTGTTGCCTTTAAAAGGGCTATTCCTTACTCTTCTTACTCTTCCTCTTCCTCCTCCTCATCTTCCTCTTGCTCCTCCTTGTCTTCTTCCTCTAGCTTCACCTCCTTGTCCTTGTTTTCCTCTCCCTCTCGCTTCTTCACCTCCGCGTCCTCTTCCTCCTCCTTCTTCACCTCCACGTCCTCTTCCTCCTCCTCTTCCTCCTACTTCTACACCTCCACGTCCTCTTCCTAGGCCTCCTCTAATTCTCACTCTTCTTACTCTTCCTGCTCCCTCCATTGTACTCCACACGGACAGCCTACCTGTGGCTTATTTACACTGCTTAGGCTGATTGCAGAATGAACTAATTATCTAAAACAGTTTTCATGATGTGACAGTATGCCAGACAGTTGGCAAAATAGTGTAAATAATAGGCATACATGTGTATAGTTTTGCTAGGAGTGTGTTGATCATTTGGATATTGAGTGTAAAGCAGAGTTATGTTTACAGTTCTGCAAAAAGAGTACTGTGCAGTGGATTGTGGATTGTACCTACAGTTTTGCAAAGTGTGTGTTACAAAATTGCAAACTGAGTGCAAAGCAGTGTTTGTGCTTTTAGTTTTGCAAACTCAGTGAGTGGTTTTGTTACATTAATAGTTTTAGAAATTGTGCTATAAGAATCACGGTTAGCGTTTAAGCATTCAGAAAAAAAACTATAAGATATGTATGTAGGTTTTTGTTGGAGAGATGAGAATGCAGATCAATAAATATTCAGCAAAAAAAATAAACAAAAATAATAAACCTTAAATCATCGGTGGAAACGGGCTCTGAATTTCTGTGGAGCAGCTATGGGAACTCAGCTCCTGCACCTCTGAGCCTCTAGAGCAGGGGTCCCCAACCTTTTATGTACCATGGACCGGTTTGATTCCCATTTTTTTTTCATGGACGGGGGGGGGGTTCCATGTTCCATATGTGTTGTGCATGCATTACTTGAAAAGAACTACAGTAGCTCCACTTGTATGAACAGTGAAGGTAACGAACTCTTAAAAATGTGAAAAACGTGAACTTGAAGAAGTGAAAATTTAACAATATGAACTATGAAAATTTAACAACTTGAAGCTACATCTATCATGTGTGGTGAACATGCTTAACAAAATATGGTAACAAAACATGGGAACTAAACGTGCATTACGAATATAGTGGGAGCCCTGTGCTTGTTTCCCTGCAACAAGAAGGTTTCATCTGGGGGTGATGGAAGACAGTGACGCCCTCAGTGTGTTTGAAATGTCCAGTCGATTGCGCAATTTGGTCTTACAGTAGTTGCAGTCATTGCCGAAAACCCGGCCTCGCATAGATACGTGGTGGGAAATTGTAGCAACGTTTTCAGCGCTTTTACGGCTATCTCGGGATATTCTGCTTTGGGTTTCATCCAAAAACCCGCCAGAGAGGTTTCCTCATAGCCTACACAGTCTTAAGACCACCGTCATTTGCAATTTCGATCTTCCTCCTGCGCTGACAAGTTAGGACTATTCGGGATATTGACAAATGGGTTGCGGACCCACTCATTGGTTTGCCGTGGATCTTTGGAGGATGAGAAGTAACGCTCAAACTCATTTGAAAGCGCAACAAGGTGATCGCGCACCAGCTGCGAGAGAGAGGGCCCTGCCTCAGTCTCTCCCAAAACCCCCACTACTGTTTGGAACATATCAAATACACCCCGATCCACTCGTCGTCCCCGCAAATCAAGCTTGGCTTTAAATGCAGCGACTTTATCTGCCAGTTTAAATACAGTCGTCATTCTCCCCTGGAGTGACAAGTTGAGGTCATTAAGCGACCCGAATATGTCACATAGGTAAGCGAGTTTTGACACCCAGTCCTCATCACTAAAATATGCAGCTAACGGTGACTTTTTTTCTGTAAGAAATCTCTGCAGCGGCTCTCGCAACTCTCTCTGGCCAGTGACCTGCAACCAATCAACTTGGATAGCGTACCACGGTGACCCATTCACCCTCTCTAACAACTGTGCCTCAATATCCTCTGACATATCATCAATTCGTCTATGGACAGTGCTTGCAGAAAGCGGTACCTGAGCTATTTTTTAGCTGCAGCCTCCCCAATGAGTTCATTGCACATGTCTTTAGCAGCAGGCAGAATTAACTCTTCCCCAATAGTAAAGGGCTTCTTACAATCCGACTAGCCACTACAGTATGAGGCTTTTAGCGCAGCCACGTTCACCGATGTGGTTGCTTTACGCACTAGTTTTTTGTCCTTCTTGCTCGCGTTTCTTACGCTCAAAAAACTCAAGGGGTTTGTCTTTAAGTGTAGGTTGCTTGGACTCTAGATGTCGAATTAGCTTTGATGGTTTCATTGCTTCGTTTGACAACTTATCGCCAAATACCACACATAAAGGACTTGGTGCATGCGAGTCACCGGTCTCTGCGAAACCATATTTTAAATATGACTCGTCATATTTCGTATTGAATGACCCCTTCTTTTTCTTTGAGGTATCTGGCTCACCATCGTCAGTGGGTATTATTGCGAATGTGACATTATTGCGAATTAAATTGAGTTTATTTAGTTTGCATGCATTTTTTTTTTAAACTCATGTCGTAGGCTACGGCCCGGTTAGGAATGTCCCTCGGCCCGGTAGTTGGGGACCGCTGCTCTAGAGGGCGCTACTGCCCGTCTACAGGGCAAGTTGATTGGGTGAGTGTAATGGTGTGTCTGACCTAAAAGACAGTGTGCAGGTGGCCGTGCATCGAAATAATTTATTAGTGCAGTGTCACATTCGCTCTGAGCACGCACCTAATATTGCTATTGATGCCCTGGTGAAACCTATGTGATTCCTCACACCATGATAATCTTTATTGTGCTTTTTCAAACACTTGTGATGTTGTGTGACTTTCTTGTGACCTAAAGGAAGTGTAGATGTGCTTCTCAACTTGAGAGCATTCTAAAAGTAATCTCTCTCGGTCACAAATACTTTGATTAGTACCTGTTGAAAATAAAACACATACAGGCAGGAGTGAGAATCTTTTTCTTCACATGGTTTGTAAAATCCCACATCACAAACATAGTTTTTGTCATAAGCTCTGATAAGCTTTTTAAATGATCTCTTTGGCTTCACACTATGTACACCCACAATACCCAGTTATAACCACAAACCACTCTGTGCGAATGAACAGCAAAGTGCTCTACTAACAGGAAATGCAGCTGTGCAGAAATAGCACGATACAGACAGATAAAGAGGTCGCTGGTTCAAGCTATAGTGATTAAAATTTTCATTTTCAGTACTTTAATGTATGTTTGGAAAAATGTTTCTTCCTTTGTCCCAACAATTAAAATATGCATTACCTTTGGCACCTGTCCTGTATCACCTCAGCATGCATCACATGATTATGAATAAACAGAAATCCAAAAGGAATCCACAAAGGCCAAAGATATTGTAAAATAGATTTATTAATATAAGCTGAAGAGGAATACAGAAGTTTCTACAAGCTTACTAATGTGCAGGTCTTGCTGTGCTGCCCAGCAATTAAAAAAGAGTATTTTTGTGCAAAACAAAGCATTTGAGTTACAGGTTGTTACATTCGCTGTAACTCTTTTGAGCTGGTGTGTACACTGATGTCTCAGGGCGGAGGTGAGCATAGCAAGGAGCTTAGGGCTGGTCTGTGGTCACATGCTAAGGAGATCTAGTGGGGGCTGGGGTACCAAACAGGTCGTCCAGTTTATCCATAATGTCCTGGACTTGCTTGGCCTCTGGGTTGGCGCACAGTTCTTTGCCCTTCATAGTGATGAGGCTTAAAGAAAATCAAGAGCAACATAAAGACAAAGTAAGTATCAAAAAATGAAAAAATAATAAGAAAACACAGGAAATGCTGATAGCAAAGTTAAAAACACTCACATCACAGCACGTTTGGGGCAGCTGGGGTGGGTGACTTTATATTCTTTTATGGCTCTAACTGGAATCGTCTTGCCATAATAATTAAAACAACATTTATCTGGACCAGCAGCCGCTACAATAGAATTTCAGTTTGTTAGACAATTAGAAGACTACATGTATGCTGTACATGTACAGACTATGAGCGTGCACAGTAACACACAAAGAAATATATTCACACACGCAAATGGATTTTTGCTTTCTGAAATCATGAGCACACATTTATGCAAATATACTACACATTTATAAATGTAAACAGTATTGTGTTGATCAATTTATAATAGTTTAGCTAAACACAAGTTCTGAACAATTTAGAAAAATAAAATATTTGCCAACTTACGCTGGCTTTGTCCCTGGGAGCAGAGGGCCAGAACAAGGACAGCAACAGTAACAACACAGGACAGTTTCATCTTCACGTCTTCAGATGTCCTCAGAGGGGATGCAGGTGTCCAGAAGTGTGTCACACACTGTCTGGGGCTTTTTGAACACAGCTTGTGTCAGAAGAGGCTAGTGTGTAGGACAGCCCACTTTCCACTTTGCAGAGAATGAACTTTCCCTGCCCATTAGAAAGACTCCATCATCAGTACCACTTGGAGGGGGGCCGGGGTGGGGGGGTGGGGGGCAGGGTTGACACATCAGAGGATTTTTGGGCAAGAGGCAAAGCTTGTGTGAGAGAGTTTGTGTGTTTGTGTGTGTGTATGTCTGTGTGTGTGTGTGAGAGAGAGTTTGTGTGTGTGTGAGAGAGAGTTTGTGTGTGTATGTATGTGTTATGTGTACTGTATGTGTTTGTATGTATGTGTGTGTGTGTGTGTGTTTGTGTGCTAGTGTGAGTGTTTGTGTGCTAGTGTGTGTGTGTTTGTGTGCTAGTGTGTGTATGTGTGTTTTTGTGTGCTAGTGTGTGTGTGTGTGTGTGTGTGTGCGCACATGCACATGTGTCTGCATGTGCAGCCCAGCTTCCTGTTTCTACCCCCTCCTCATCTTTGACGCAGCTCTTCGTCGACACAACTACAAGACGGAAACACAGCAGCACATGGAAATCACCTTCTGCCACACATCATGTGTCCTTGCTTGGTCACGCCATGATGTACCATGTTTAGTCCATGAGAACTGGAAATGGCCATATACTATCTATGTCCATCTCGATGACACAGCACAACACAGCACATCTTTGGAATCCAGACAGGATCTAAAACATTGGGACAGGTCAGGGTCATATCTATTTCACTGATCACTGCTATCAGGGTTCAGTACCTCATACATCGTATACCACATCATACCAACAGTACTACACTGTTTCAGCAATATATTGCACAGTATGCATAAATATTGGCACTATGATATTATCTACAAACATACATTTCTGCAATGAAAGCCCTTAACAAGTGGTTAGGTGACCTACATCTGTCTTTCATAGTATTTCTAGGGTTATTTTACTCCCAGCTTTACAAATATGGTGTAACACATAAGTATGCACATACAAGTATTATGAGTATGAGTGAGACATCAAAGCACAAAATTGAAATGCTTGACCCACATAACCATACGTACTGTATATCACTGTAATATATTTTATCACAAGGATCTTACAAACACTTGCCACATTGCTTACCTTTCATTTGGGTGCTGTTGGATTCTTTGAACTCAAATAAAGCTTGACAGGTGAATCAGGATCGGTAATAAAGTAATTTATTGTAAATGGTAAAACAATGAAAAGCAAAGAAAATTGGGTTACACTTTACTTGACAGTATTGACATAAGATTGACATGACTCTCATGAATGTGTCATAAACAAGTCATAAACGTTTATGACATAACGCTTGTCATTAAGTGTTATTTGGTTTTTGTCATAACAAGATAGGGTTAGGGTTAGGTTAGGGTTAAGGTTAGGGTTAGGATTAGGGTTAGAGATTAGGATTAGGGTTAAGGTTAGAGTTCATGTGTCATGACAGTGTCATGTCACTCTTATGTCGATACTGTCAAGTAAAGTGTTACCGAAAAGTGTGTGCGAACAGTGTGATTCGCACTTGCTTTTATACAGTAGTTCTCTTTATTTCTTTTCCTTTTTAATGCATGGTGTATGTTATGTCTGTCTTGTCTGTGTTTTCTGAATGGACCCTGCGTCAGGGCTGTAGTACTCAAATCCGGTCTTGGTCTTGAGTCCGGACTCAAGACATTTTTTTTATGGTCTCGGACTTGTCTTGTACTCGCTGGTATTTGGACTCAGACTTGTCTTGGCCTCGGCCACTGATCTTGCAAGATGTTCTACTTGGTCCAGGGTGGGCTTAAAATAAATCTATTTTTCTAAATTAGAAATCATTGATTATCTGACCATGATCAGACAAAATAAATGTTTAATTTATTCAAAATCCACCCATTGTGGCTGTGTCTTGGCATTACAGAACTCATCTTTTATGTGAAGAAGTATAACCTAACAGTGTAAAAAGAAGTAGTTCAGAAAACAATTACATACATAGGTAAGTGGTGTTAAGAATGAGTTTTTTCAGCCTCGTTTTGGACTTGGTCTTGTCTTGGACACTCAAACCACTTTTGACTACAGCCCTGCCCTGAGTCGATGATGATGATGATGATAATAATGATGAGTGTACAGCACACATCAGAATAAATATAAAAATTCTACAGCGCTTGTATGTGTTATGTGGTTAAAGCGACCACTCATCCTGTGAAGAACACATGCCTGAAACATATCTCGCCAGGAAGGCAACGACACCAGGCCCCGCTAATGGCTATCGCCCTCATGGCGACCCATGACCCAAAGGCATCTAGGTGGGAAGCTACCCTGGCTACAACGCTGCAGTGAGCCACACGCTGTACAAAATGGGGAGGTGAGGGGGGACCAGAAAGGCAATGACACCAGGCCAAAGATTGTTAAGGCGGAGCAAGATACTTCGTTGTAGTTCATGTCTATGGGCACAAAATGGGGATCGAATCGTGTCTGTATGAAGAGGCGTGTCGATGACGTATTGATGAGCGTACGTTGCAACAGGCCAAAAGCAGTGCAATAAATAACTGGCGCACACCTGATATAAGGTCAGTTTTCTCCAGACTGGAATGCTCGAAAATGCTAAAAAGGTCATTTAAATGTTTAGAAAGGTTTGAGGATCATGAAAACATGCCCAAAATTCACATTCTTAACTGTATAGAACCAAGATCTTAGTATGTGGTGAAATTCTGAGCTATGGCCATAGACTTAAATGGAGCAGTCGCCGCCTCTGCTCTGCATTAAGGGGGATTTCGACCCCCCCTTGTGCGATCCGGGTTCCCGGAAGTGGCTCCTGATGAAATATCTTTGGCTCCTGATGAAATATCTTGCTCCACCTTAACAATCTTTGACCAGGCCTCGCTAAGGCCAGGCCTAGGCATCTAGGTGGGAAGCTACCCTGGCTACAACGCTGCAGTGAGCCACACGCTGTACAAAATGGGGAGAGGGATTGGGAGGGGGGGGCAACATTCACAGAACATACTAACCTGACCTACCTCCCAGATGGTTTGGGGTACCTGAAGCAAAGGCTGCTGTTTCGTCTCTCCTGTCTCATCAACCACACACACAAAGCCCCCAAAAGAAAAAAACAGAATAGCCTACACGTCTCTACCTTAATGAAGTGTAATCCTGCCGACAGTACGCCAAAATGTGGCAGATTCAAAAGGGGAAAGTTGTAGCTGACTACGCCACCTAGGGTATTTGTTACCACTAGGAAGTAACAGTCACCAATTCACATTAACCTTGCTAATTGGCAACACAGGTTCGACACATGCAGGGCAGAGACGTGCTTTTAGAAAAATATATATAGTTATTATAAAAATGGAGCTACATGATTTAACATGACATAATAGACAAGACAGGGACTTGATCACTGGTGGAACAGAGAGAGAGAGAGAGAGAGAGAGAGATTGATCATGCAATTTACACTGCACTGCAAACAAGTTATGACACACAACTCACACTCGCACTGCAACATATGACGAAAATTCACGTCAGACACACAAGGTGAAACCAGGGAAACTAGTAGGCTTATGCAAGACTCCCCCACTTTAAAGCTGCAGTTGGCATGACGTTTTGCATATTCACTGAAACCAACACTATGCCCCAACAGAACAACATAAATCAGTCGGTTTTAGAAAAAAACCTGCACTTCTACCTCCACCTAGAGCCTGTTATTTGTTTGGCAAAAATCCACAGCTCCCGGTTCTTCTGGTCCAATCAGAGCAGGGCTGTGTGAGATCTGACTGTCAATCACAGTCTGGTGCAGTCTTATCTGGGGTGCACTGACGAGCACAAACTCAATGAGAGGGTGCTTGGTGGTAGTGGGGGAGGGGCATGAGAGTTGAAAACATTCAATATTTTGGCTAAGTCCCCTCAATCTGTCAGACTTGCCAACTGCAGCTTTAAGACTGTTAGTCACCCGTTAAGGCCCCCTGTTTCTTGTCAAACAGAACTGAGACAAACAAATAACAAGACACAAAATACAATTACTGCACAAAAAAAGAAACATCCAGAGACAAAACAGCAGCCCTTAGGTGACTGCGGGCAATGCACCAATGGCCAATCTTCTTCGATGATAAAAATGTGTCGTATAAAAATACAAATGGTATAGTTAGTCCATATAATTATGTGATAAAAAATGCGCGTGGGTCTACACCGTAGGCAAGCATCAGAATGCAGGAGCTTACCTTCGTGCTGCACAGAATATAATCATAACGAGCATCAGAATGCAGGAGTTTATCTTCGTGCTGCACAGAATATAATCTTAACAAGGGACCGGCCCTGTTCCGAACTGAACAAATCACGTCGCCCAGCGGCCGCAACTCCTTAACGCAAAACAGCGATGAGGTGACGCCAGTTACTTAGCCAAACTAGTGCATTTCACCGACAACACCATGATCAGGTCTCCGGAAGTGGAAAAAGGCAGGAGCGCTCGCACGGGAAGCACCTGGCTGCCAATATATCAGTGAAAGGGCTAATGACTGGGCGGGAGAGCAGGACCTGCTTACTGTACAGTACCCTGCTACACTAGCATCCCTAATTCCCTGCTCGTTTGTCAACTGTGAAGAACTGTGGCCGTGCCCCTCCTCCTCCACACGCAGTGGACAACGGTACTTCAGCAAACTCGGAACTACAGGTTCTCACCAGGGGCCTATTGCACAAAAGCAGAATTAAGACATCCGGGATAAGTTACTGAGCTGCGCTCAATGAATCCAAAACAAGAGCGCACAGGCTTAATTGGTTGCACAACGAGCAAGCCAGGATGAGCAGACACGGATTCATCAAGCCAGGTGAAACCTATCCTGGATAAGTGCGCACTCACGGCTCCCTCAAATAGACCCCGCCACCGATCACAGATTCACTGATTCACCATGGCAACTAGAGTGGCTTCATTGCTTCTTCTACGGTGTGAAGTAGGTAGCGATAGCCTTTTCACAACAGCAACAAACAGCAACACCTCTGTTTAGGAGAATATTGCAACTAGTGCCGCGACCACCACACGCAAAATGGTTAGGCACTCCCGTGACGTCACATTGTCGCATGACAGGTCAGGAATGGCGATATGTAAAAGTTAATTAATGATCACAAACGTTTAAATAATGACAGTGGGTCTAGGTATATGTGATAACAATGTGTAGTGGGCAGTGGAATAACTATTGGTGTCCGTTTGTGGTGACTGCTGACTGAGATAAGGGATGATATTAAATAGATCCTGGAACTTAGCCTGGTCTGAAGCAGGCTAGCTCCACAGAATAAATCGCCATGGTGATTTATACCATAACATATCCTGCTGCCCCCTATCCCGCTTTTGTGCAACTGGATCACGGATAAATTGAGCCAGGATAACCAAGATATCCCGGCTTAATCCCTTATCCTAGTTTTGTGCAATAGGCCCCAGGTCTGTTTGGCTTCCCACTACTCTATCTACACTCAGAGTTAGAACCACAAACCACAGCCACAAGCAAAAGCTCAGCAGCAAAATGCTCCTCTCTCACATACAGGAAATAGCTGCAAACAGTGGCAGACTGGGATCAAAAAACGGCCCTGGCATTTGCAACAACACACGGCCCTAACACATGACCGTGATGTAGGCCTAAAGGATAGGCGAATGGGATAAGTAGCAGTCAGCCGTCATGTTACGATAAAATCTAAAAGTTTAAATTAGTTTAAATTAATTGTCTACCAGATTGAGGTGATAATTCTGATGGATGACGTTGGGAAATGTTTAGTAAGGCCTGTGTGTACATAAAGTGTGCGTGAATTTCTGTGCCATGCTGACAGAAAGTTACTTAAACCAACATTCTGAGTGGCCAACATTCTGAGTGGCCCATTTGACGAGCGACCCTTTCTGGCATGTGCCCAGAATCCAGACGGCCAGTCCGCCACTGGCTTCAAATAGACGGCCAGTCCGCCACTGGCTTCAAATAGCTGTGCAGTAGTAGTCTAGGTGTAGTGACATGTAATTATTTATATGACAGCAATCCATCCTGTGGTCATTGTCGAACTGGGAGACACCAGGGAGAGAAAGTAGCACCAGACAAATGCTGGCAAAGTATGGAGGTGACTGGGAGATTTCAGGTACAGAATAATGATTTACTATTGAGTGGCTGATAAATTTTACCATTTATTTCTCAGTGGCAGCTAGATATTGTGTTGTAGGCCAGTAGTTCTCAACCTTTTTTCAGTGATGTACCCCCTGTGAAATATTTTTTTAGCCAAGTACCCCCTAACCAGCGCAAAGCATTTTTAGTTTAGAAAAAAGACTTAAAACAGAGCACTGTGCCATCAGTGTATAATTGATTAAACTTTGGAACTGGTAAACACATACAAAATTCAAACATTTGGAAAAAAAAAACTATTTTGAACATTTTAAATTTTAATAATCCTTGACTAAATTTATTGCAAATGATTCAAACTAATGTAGTGAAAACAGTGACCATATAACCATTTAAAACTATAAAATGAACCATTTAAAACATTTATATTTTAAAATCTCACGTTCCCCCTGGAGTGCCTTCACGTACCCCCATTTGAGAACCACTGTTGTAGGCTAGATTATCTGGCGAATTTCCAAGCTAGGAATTTCTAACAACTACTCTACAGTCATTGCTAATGTGTCCTCCAACTTTATTGTTGTGTTTCTTTCATCGCCCTGTCAATTACAGTATGAGCTACGCATCATATATGCCAAGTGTGCATTGCTACATGGGACAAAAATAGCTTTTTTATCTATACGGCTCATCTTGAACAGATACTCTTCCAGAAATACGAAAGCAGAAAAGACAGAGTATGTTTGTGCAAAATAAAGCAGCTGAATTAAAGGTTGTTACATTCACTGTAACTCTGAGGTGCAGAGTAGTTAAGCAATAAACCCCGAGAGGCCGTAGGTTACACTGAATTTAGAACTTAGCCTTAAACCCAGCTGTTCTAAATTCAGTGGCTAATTGCTTTTCTGGCAGAATTTCATAAAATAAAGGCACAGCATTTCATCTATTTGAATGGTTGCCAAGCAACGTTGAGACACAGCTACTTTAACTTTTGCATCAAGTTAAGGAGAATCGGTGGGGGCCGGGGTACCAAACAGGTCGTCTAGTTTCTCCATAATGTCCTGGACTTGCTGGACCTCTGGGTTGGCGCACACTTCTTTGCCCTTCCTTGTGATGAGGCTTAAAAAAAATCAAGAACAGTATGAGAACCAAACAAACATCAACAAAATGAAAAAGTAACTTAATTGGTAAGTACTGTAGGGCTGTTAGTAAAGTGAGAAATACTTACATCACTGCCTTTGTGGTGCAGCTGGGGTGAGTAAGATAGTACCGTATTATGGCTTTAGGTGGAATTGGCTTGCTGTAATATTTAAAACAGCATTTATCCGGTCCATCAACATCTGAAATAAAATGTGAGTGTTATTAGGCAGTCAGAAGACTAAATGTATGCTGTATATGCCAATACAAGCAAAGACGTGAACATACACAGTAACACACACACACATGCAGAGGTGAATCAACTGCTTAGTGTCATATTGATTATTGCTTTCATAAATCATGAACACACCACCACATTTCTGCAATTTGAAAGCATACTACACAATTAGAAAAGAAGACAGTTTTTTTTTTAAATTCAATTTATATTCTGTTTCCATAGCTATACATACTAGTATAAGTATATACAGGATACTCTTTTGATCCCGTGAGGGAAATTTGGTCTCTGCATGTATCCGTGAATTAGTGAAACACACTCAGCACACAGTGAACACACTGAGGTGAAGCACACATTAATCCTGACGCAGTGAGCTGCCTGCAACAACAGCGCCGCTCGGGGAGCAGTGAGGGGTTAGGTGCCTTGCTCAAGGGCACTTCAGCCATTCCTACTGGTCGGGGTTTTAAACCGGCAACCCTCCGGTTACAAGTCCGAAGCGCTAACCAGTAGGCCATGGCTGCTCCCGTAGTATAACTAACACAATTATGAACAATTATGTACAGCTTAGAAAAAAATAATAATGTCAAACTTACTCTGGCTTTGTCCCTGGGAGCAGAGGGCCAGAACAAGGACAGCAACAGCAACAACACAGGACAGTTTCATCTTCACGTCTTCAGATGTCCTCAGAGGTGATGCAGGTGTCCAGAAGTGTGTCACACACTGACTGTCTGGGGCTTTTTGAACACAGCTTGTGGCAGAAGAGGCTAGTGTGTAGGACAGCCCACTTTGGAGAGAATGAACTTTCCCTGCCCATTAGAAAGACTACATCATCAACATTACTATACAGTAGGTGGTGGAGGGGGAGGGGGGGGTGGTGGATAGTTGAGGTATTGGAGGGTGATACAATGGGGCCAAACAGTGTTGGTGTGTTAGCATTTGTGTGTAAGAAGAAAGAGAGAGAGAGAGAGAGAGAGAGAGAGAGAGAGAGAGAGAGAGAGAGAGAGAGAGTGTGTTTGTGTGTTAGAGTGTGCGTGTTACTCCGTGTGTGCCTGTTTGTGGAGTGTGTGTGTGTGTGTGTGTGTGTGTGTGTGGTTTTGTGTATTAGTGCATGTGTGTGTGTGTGTGAGGAGAGAAAGAGACAGTGCGTGTGTATGTGTGTGTTAGTGTGTACTGTATGTATGTATGTGTGTTTGCGTGTGTGAGAGGGAGTTTGTATGTGTGTGTGTGTGTGTGTGTGTGTGTGTGTGTGTGTGTGTGTGTGTGTGTGTGTGTGTGTGTGTGTGTGTATACTGTACGTGTGTTAGTGTGCTGGTGTGTATGTGTGCCTGCATAGCAGCCCAGTTTCCTGTTTCTACCTAGTTTCTACCTAGTTCTTCTATTTGGAAATGGCCATATACTGTCTATGCCCACCTCACAGACACAGCACAACACAGCACAGCTTTGGAGTCCAGACAGGATCTAAAACATTGGGACAGGTCAATCTATTTCACTGATCACTGCTATCAGGGTTCAGTACCTCATGTATACTACATCCTAGCAAAGTACTACACTGTTTAGGCCATATATTGCACTGTATGTATAAATAGTGGCACTATGATATTATCTACAAACATACATTTTTGCAATGAAAAAAGTGCACACTCATTTTTTTAAAGCCCTTGAGGAAGTGGTTGGGTGACCTACATCTGTCTTTCATAGATATGTATTTCCAGGGTTATTTTACTCCAAACTTTACAAACTTTAACCCTTGTAAGGTGTTCATATTTGTGTTACTCAGCCAACATTCCCGAGTCTGATAAACCCACCACATTATTATGCTTTTAAATTAATACAGCTATAACAATTTCTGTAAAAAATTGTATCAGATGTTTACTTTAGGTCAACTAATAATGATATAGACATCATTTATGGTTCATACTTGCCATTTACTCCTGTGAGATCACATTAAGGATTTTCGTTTTTTGTGAGAAAATGAGGTAATTCAGTTATAAACAAGGTAAAAAAAAAATATGCTTATGTCTTAGAACCTACTGTAATCAGAACAGTGTAAATGCTTGAAATGTAACAATTTTGTAACTTTATGTGTGAATAGCAGGTGCGGAAAGACAACAATCGCCACAGACCCGAACACCTTACAAGAGTTAAGATATGGTGTACTGTAAGTAACACATACTGTAAGTTAGTATAACAACAAGTATTGATACCAGTAAGTATGAGTAAGACAGTATGAGTGAGACATCAAAGCAAAAACCAGAAAAACTTGAACTATGAAATGTATATCACTATAATAAATTTTATCACAAGGATACAGCTGTTGCCACATTGATTATCTTTCATATAAGTGCACATGTTAACCCTCCTGTTTTGTTCGCGGTCAAATGTGACTGATTGACAATTCTTTTCTCTCAAAAATATTGTTAACTTATTCTGACCATCATGAGGCTCATTGACTTGAATACAGGGCATCTGAACACACAAAACAAATTTTGATAATTTTATAACAATTTGAGTGTTTTATTTAACTTAAGAACACCCATGTGTATTTCCGGTCAAAAATGACCGGCCATTAGAAATGAATGGGTGAGAAAATGGTCAATGTATAAAATTGAGTCTAGGCACATACTTATTGATCAGATGGACTGCATACAGTATGTGCTTCTGTACATTAAAACACACACACAAACACACCCTCACTCCCCCTATGCCAGCCCCCACTGGAACCTTTTCCCAATAGAATCTTCCCCTATCTGACTTGCATGAGCTCAGGTCAGTGAGGCCTGCAGGCCATAAATAGCAAATGGAAGTACAAAACTGGTTATATCCAATAGAACACAAGTTGATACAAAGGTCTATCACAACATTACATAATAATATGTGTGTTGTTACTCTGGATTTATAACAAGTTATAATGCAGTGGTCATTTTTGACCGGGAACACAAAACTAGTAAACATAAAACGAACACAATAGGAGGGTTAAGAGGTTAGAGCAGCCACTCAGGTGGTGTGAGACACAGGTGTGAACCACAGTTTGAATCTCTATGGGGCAGCGTGTTATTACGGACTATTTTTGTGTTTTCTGAATAGACCCTGAGTCGTTGATGATGATGGTGATGATGATGATGATGATAGTGTACAGCACACATCAGAAAATATGAATGAATTGAATTTCCACCGGGGATCAATAAAGTATCTATCTATCTATCTATATATCAAAATTCTACAGCACTTGTTTGTGTTATGTTATATGGTTAAAGCGACCGCTCATCCTGTGTAGAACACACGCCTGAAACACATCTCGCTCTGGGGCAGTGGGTCATTAAGGCCTATTTTTCAGCCTTTGTCCCCGTTAAAAATTCTTTATGTCTTTATGTTATGAATCATTCTCCTAGTGTCCAAGTTTCGGTGCATGATGTGACACCCTTGCCCACTGTGTGTCTGCCATGCTGTACCAGTGTCTAAGGTTGAGTTTGAATAAAAGGCATAGAGCAGTGGTAGTGTATTGGCTACACAGCTGGGCTAACATGCAGCAGAAAAGAGAAGTTGTGGTCTGGTTGTCGGCTACCACCATTGGGCACTTGAGCAAGGCACTTAACCTCAAGTTGCTCCGGGGGGACAGGCCATGTAATAACTGACCTCTGTAAGTCACTTTGGACAAAGGTGTCAGCCAAATAAATAAGTGTTGTATATAATAAAAAGTTGCCTGGGGGGTTTATTTTCCGGGCCAACAGAGAACCGGTTCCATTCAGAGTGCTATGAATCTTGGTGCTATCTACCAACTTTGAACAGAACCAAGGATGCGTCATCGACAGAGGTTGCTGCGTGTACAACTGCAGAATGACACGCCCACTCCAGTTTCACAGGGAAAAAAAACAGTTATTTTCTGGTGCCAGCTAACCGACTAACTTTTCAGGTTCCAAACCAAATTGTTTTTGGTTGAAATGCTTTAAACATTTAAACATCTGGAGCATGTACCACAACGGAGTTGGTTCTCTCTTGGTGGAAAAGGTCTAAGAGACCGTGGTGCCTTGATGTGTCAGCACTTCTCTCTGTGAGCAGCAGGAAGGGAGATACCAGTGCGCCTCCTCACCTCTGTAAAAATGAACTATCAAAGCAACGAGATCCCTGTGAAAACCTTGTTTTTAAAACATTTTTTTTGGATGTTTACATGTATGTCCGGCATTTTTTTTTTTTTTTAAACAAACATACATATACAAAAGAGAAAAGAAATAAAGAGGAGTATAATAACAACAGTAATAATATACATACATATGTATATTAAAAAACAAACCTTGTTCTCTATCATTTTCATGGGTACTTGCTTAGGAAGCCCATTATGGTATTTTAATCCAAAACTAGCAAATAACTTGCTATTACAGAACAGGGAATTTTGCATACATTGACAAAAATGGATGCATTTTCAAAGTCAAAAGTCTGCTTTATTGTCAATTTCTTCACATGCCCAGACATACAAAGAGATCGAAATTACGTTAACATTTTATATCATAACAGAGATAATTCATCAACCATCTCTGATACATCAACCTTAACTCACACACTTGGACAGAAGATGTAACATTGTGGATGTACAGTAGCTTCTGAGTCTGGGCCATAGGTCTGGGCAGACTCTAACGGGCTCTATCAGTCATAAACAAAATAGATACATGCAAGAGTGAAAATGTATGTTAAGAGCCTATTTTCATGTGGTTACAAACCCACATCAGGAAAACAATTTTGTTTTTCATCAGTTCTGATGAATTTTACTAGGTCTGTTTGGCTTCACACTACTTTATCTACACTCAGAGTTAGAACCACAAACCACAGCCACAAGCAAAAGCTCAGCAGCAAAATGCTCCTCTCTCACATACAGGAAATAGCTGCAAATAGCTGTGCAGTAGTAGCACCTAATGGCTTTGCCTGTACTGACAAATAATGAAGTTGGTTAAAACTAGTGACAATGAATTAAGCACAGAAACTGAGATATGAAGCCAAAATACATTTATTAAAACCTGGCCAGAGTAATATTGTACAGAAGAGTGATTCTCAGGTCTATTACTCAAGCTTATTATCTATAGGTCTCATCTTGAAAGGGTACTATTCCAGAAATGCAAAGGAGAAAATACAGAATATTTTTTGGTAAAACAAAGCAGCTGAATTAAAGGCTATTATATCCACTGTAACTCTGAGGTGCAGTATACACTGACATCTCACGGAGGAGTCATGTGTAGCAGGGAGCTCACTGGTGGTCACACATTAATGAGAACTGGTGACTTCAGTACCAAACAGCAGTGTGTCCATAATATTCTTGATCTCCTCGAGTTCCGGGTTGACACACATCGTCTTATTCTTTATAGTGATGAAACTTTAAAAAAGAAAGAAGAACAGTGTGAGGATATAACGTTATGTAAAGTAATTTAATTGGGAAGACCTATTAGAGGAGAAAAAATACTCACATCACTCCCTTTTTGGGGCAGCTTTGATGGGTCATTTTATATTCTTTTATGGCTTTGGGAGGAACAGGTTTGCTGTAGTAATTAAAACAGCATTCATCTGGTCCAGTGTCTTTAGAGGTGATGCAGGTGTCTAGAGGTTCACACATTGACTGATGGCCTTTGCTGTCATGTGGCTTATACTACCGCTTAAGACGGCCCACTCTCTCCTATGCGGGGTTGGTGGTTGTGGATGATGGGGAAAATGTCAGGGCATGAGGCAAAGTGTTGAGTAACAGTTTGTATGCTTGTATGTGTGTGTGTGTGTGTGTGTGTGTGTGTCTGTGTCTGTGTGTCTCTTTGACTTGCCAGACTACAGGTGCTACCAACCAGATCCTGAAAATCACCATCCACACTGCATAATGCATCCTCTAACCACCTTGAATTAGTTGCCCATATTGTACAGTAAGTGGTTGTAATATGTACAAAGGACTCTACACAGCACGCCATGACTGTATTGCTGATCTTGCCAGTTCTGTTTAGGTCATGTTTACGAAGAATTATGCCTACTGTATGTACAAACACGCACGTAATACCAGACTTTTTCAAAAGCTCTGATGATGTGTTTTGTAACATCACTAACACCCCAGATGTTGTGCTGTGTGTGTGTGTGTGTGTGTGTGTGTAGGAGACACACATGTACGCTAAATATTGAGCAGTTTCTAACAACTGCTCTCCACCATTGCTGATGTGTCCTCCAAATTTTTTATTTTTCTTCCGTCGCCTTATGTTACCTACAGTACGTGTGTATCACTACATGAAAGACATATAGGAGTGAACAGGGCAGTGGTAGCGTAGTGGTTAAAGACTGGGCTAGCATAGGGTGACCAGATTTGTCAGAACTAAAACTGGGACACTTTGTGCGTGACTGCGTTTAATGTGAACATGCTGCAGCTCAGACAGACACAGACATTTTTTCCCAAAAGTTATAGGGGTTTCGGGGGTGTCACCCCCGAGAAAATGTATTAAATATTGTTATTAAAAGCACAAGTTCTTTGTTTGTCTCCTAAACATTGTTCACCTGTTATTCAGACATGCATGATTCAACTCAGTCATTTTGAGAATGATGACGTTTCGTAGCGTAGCCTAACCGTTAAAACGAGGCAGCTATGAAGAGGCATTGCAACAATGTTTACGGATACATTGTAATGTTGATTGCAAAGATTATGCAGACTGCTACGATTGACTGCTTAGGGCTACAGTCTTAGGCTTTAGGCTACAGTCTCTCTACATGGGTTTAGTTAATGGGCTATAATAAGACCATGTTGGTATGTCATCTCTGACAACCGGGACACTTTAATATTGGTTGGTGTAAACCGGGACATTTTAGTGTCCTGACAGGCTTTTGTCGGGACTCGGGACACGCATCTCAAAATCGGGACTGTCCCGGTTAAATCGGGACTGTCCTGGTTAAACTGGGATGTCTGGTCACCCTAGGCTAGCATGCCGTAGTCAGAAAAAGTTGTGGGTTTGATTCCTGGCTGCCACCATTGTGCCGTTGAGCAAGGAAAACAGAGTGGCACCCTTAAAGACTAAAAAAAGGCCCTGTAGCAAACTGACACCTTGGATGAACGAAAATATCCATGATCTAAAAAGATCATGTAGGAAAGCTGAGAGAACATGGAGAAAAACTAAGTTACAGGTTCACCGTGCCATTCTAAAAGAAAAAATTGCAAATTATAATAGAGCTATTCGGAATGAGAGGAGGAACCACTTCTCTAAGGTAATTGCTGAAAACAGTGGAAACTCTAGGGTGTTGTTCTCTACCATTGATAGGCTATTGCATCAAACACCTTTTGATACACTCAGTCAGGCATCCTCTCTAAGATGCGAAGAATTTGCAGACTTCTTCAAAAACAAAGTCATTTCTATAAGGGAGGCTATTGGTAACACAAGTAATATGTTTGATAGTACACCCAAAAACAGCCCCCCAAAATTAAGGTCCTTTAGCACTATTACTCAATCTGAGCTTGGTAAAATTATAACTCAAACCGGCTCCTCAACATGTGTTTTAGATCCAATCCCTACTACATTCCTCAAAAAAGTATATGATGGCTTAGCTCCCTTTTTTCTCAAGGTAATAAATACCTCATTAGAAACAGGTATATTTCCAACTGCTTTTAAAACCGCTGTTGTGAAACCTTTACTTAAAAAGTCAAATCTTGACCATACCAATCTGAGCAAATACAGGCCTATATCAAATCTATCGTTTTTGAGCAAAGTACTTGAAAAAGTTGTTTGTAATCAGTTAAATACCTTCCTCAACGAAAACAGTATCCTTGAAAAATTCCAATCAGGTTTTAGATCAAATCACAGCACAGAAACGGCTCTAGTAAAGATAGTCAATGATCTCAGACTAGCTACCGACTCAAACAAAGTCTCAATCCTTATTCTTCTGGATTTGAGTGCGGCATTTGACACCATTGATCATAGTATCCTAATTCACCGCCTTGCGAAGTGGGTGGGTCTCTCTGATAATGCCCTAAACTGGTTTCAAACCTACATTACTGGCAGAGATTTGTATATCAGTCTAGGAGATCATGTATCTGAAAAACATGACTTGCCTTTTGGTGTGGCCCAGGGGAGCTGCCTTGGTCCCCTGCTATTTTCTCTATATATGCTTCCATTGGGAAACGTCATAAGTCAGCATAATGTAAACTTCCACAGCTACGCAGATGATACCCAATTGTATCTTTCTGTGGAGCCAACTAACCCAGATGGCCTTTGCTCCCTCACTGCATGCCTAACCTCCATTAATCAGTGGATGAGCAAAAACTTTTTGAAACTAAATGATGACAAAACAGAGGTACTTCTGGTTGGACCAAAACTAAAGCGAGATATTATTCTTAGTAATCTGGGGAACTTGGCACACCAGGTCAAACCAAAAGTAACAAGCCTCGGTGTCATCTTAGATGCAGAGTTAAGTTTTAAGCCCCATATCAGTAAAGTTACTCAGACAGCCTATTTCCACTTGAGAAACATTGCCAAAGTGCGGCCCTTTTTAACTCAACAAGATGCAGAAAAACTAATTCACGCCTTTATCACTAGCAGGTTAGACTACTGCAATGCACTTTTCACTGGTCTTCCCAAAAAACATCTAAAGAAATTGGCACTCATACAGAACTCTGCGGCTAGACTTTTAACTAAGACTAAGAAGAGAGAACACATCACCCCTGTGTTGGCTGAACTGCACTGGCTCCCTATTTCCTATAGAATTGATTTTAAGGTTATGTTAATTACTTACAAAGCTCTGAATGGCATAGCACCTTCATATATCTCTGAGCTTTTAATATCTTATCAACCACAAAGGAAACTTAGATCATCCAATTCTAATCTTTTAATCGTACCCAAAGTGCTCCACAAACAAAGTGGAGAAGCTGCGTTTATCTATTATGCCCCCAAACTATGGAACACCCTGCCTCTGTACATCAAGCAGGCGAGTTCAGTAAATATTTTTAAAAAAGATCTGAAAACATACCTGTACAGGAAAGCTTTTAGTTAACTCATCTTATCCTGTAGACTACATTTTCAGATTATTCTACATCTGCTACTATTGGAGGGCGCAGCCAGCCAGAAGCAGATGGGCTCCCCCTATTAAGTCAGGTTCTGCTCAAGGTTTCTTCCTGGAATATGGGAGTTTTTCCTTGCCACAGTTGCCATATGGCGTGCTTGTGGGGGGTAAGAGGGTTAAGGCTGCCAGTCTTATGACGTCATTTTCTATATTTTTGATATGTTGCTGAGTATAACATAAACAGCAAAGAAAAGTGATTGATAATGACTGACTGACTATTATTGTGTTACATGCTTCAAATGTAAAGCACTTTGAGCTGCATTCTGTGTATGAAAGGTGCTATACAAATAAAGCTTTATTATTATTATTATTATTATAAGGTACTTAACCCCAGGTTGTTCTGGGGACAATGGCCCTTGTAATATAATTGTTGTAAGTCACTTTGGATAAAACCATCTGCTAAATAAATTAACATTTTGGCAAGGCGATGGTAACGTAGTGGTTAAGGAGCTGGGCTAGCATGCAGTAGCATGAAAAGTTGTGGGTTCAATTCCTGGCTTCCAGGTTTGGTTGTGCCCTTGAGCAAGGCACTTAAAGGTGCAGTCAGGGATTTTACGCACTTTCAAGCCCATACCATTGTTTGCCACATTCAGCAATCATCTCCTCACAACTGCTGGATGCCCATTCCGTGAGTACACTGTAAATAAAACCTGATCTCTGTAGGCAGCCCAGGCTCCGAAAACTCGCACGTCCCCTAAACAACACGAAAACTCACGAAAGATTGAAGATAGGGGTGAGATGTTTTGTTTCGTCCTGGGTTAAAATATATAAAAAAGAAATTTGCACAAAAGCATCTGCTAATAAATGTAAACATAAACACAAACAAACGCTACTTCCTACGAAATCCCTGACTGCACCTTTAACCCCAATTTGCTTTGGAGACAGTGTAATCCCTTGTAATATAATTGACATAAATCACTTTGGATTAAAAGTGTCTGCTAAATAAATAAATAAATGTAAATGTAACACAAGGAATTAAGCACAGCAACTGAGATACAGTATGTAGCCAAAATACATTTATTAAAACCTGGTCAGAGTAATATTGTACAGAAGTGTGATTCTCAGGTTTATTACTCAAACTTATTTATCTATAGGCCTTATATTGAAAGGGCCCTCTTACAGAAATATGAAGGAGAAAATGCAGAATAGTATTTTTGTGCAAAACAAAGCAACTGAGTTACAGGTTGTTACATTCACTGTGACTCTGAGGTGCAGTGTACATGGACATCTCAGAAAGGAGCGCAGGGCTGGTGGACGTCGTCTGTGGTCACGTGTTAACGGGAATGGATGGGTGCCGGGGTACCAAACAGGTCGTCCACTCTGTCCATAATCTCCTGGACTTCCTTGACCTCTGGGTTGGCGCACAATTCTTTGCCTTTCACAGTGATGAGGCTTAGAGAAAAAAAAAAATCAAAAACAGTATGAGAACCAAACAAACATCAACAAAATGAAAAAGTAAGTGGAAGTAGGGTGAGAAATACTTACATCACTGCCTGTTTGGTGCAACTGGGGTTAGTACGGTTGTAGCCTTTTATGGCTCTAGGAGGAATTGGCTTGCTGTAATAACTAAAACAGCATTTATCTGGTCCAAAGCTTGCTAAAATAGAATTTGAGATTGTTAGTCAATTGAAAGACTAAACATGTAAGGACACAGACATGAGTGTGCACAGTAACATACAAATAAATATACACACACGCACAAACACTATGAAATGTAATGTACTAAAATTTAACTTAAATTGCCCCTGAAAACATACCAAAACCACTTAATTTAAATTAAGTGGTCCTTAATTTGTTAAACAGGGCCTTAATTTGACCTTAAATGCCATGTTAAGGTGTGACCCCTTAATCTAGGTGTCAAGTCAGGGGTTCGCTTTATTTCTTGAGATTAATAATTAAGGATAATTTAAGTATATCTTAAAATGTCATTTTAAGGTGTTAATTCAGGGATTCCTTGATTAAGGGGGGGGGGGGGGTAAATTCAGTAGGTTTTCTCTTTAATCGACCCTTAATAAATGCACATTTTTACTTAAAAACTACTTAATTATAGAAGGGTTTTAAGGTCAAAAGTAAGGCATTTATAAGGGCTGAAATTGAGGGGTTTTGTTTTGTAGCGAAAGGTGAATCTACTCCATGGTGTCATATGGATTATTGCTTTCTGAAATCATGAACACACCACCACATTTCTGCAATTTGAAAATATACTACACAATTTTAAATGGTAACAGTGTTTTGCTCAATTTATCAATTTATAATCTGTTTCCATAGCTAAACATACTGATACAGTTATGAACAATTAAGAAAAAGAAAAGAAAAAAAGTCAAACTTACACTGGCTTTGTCCCTGGGAGCAGAGGGCCAGAACAAGGACAGCAACAGCAACAACACAGGACAGTTTCATCTTCATATCTTCAGATGTCCTCAGATTTCTTCAGGTGTCTAGAAGTTCACAGATTGACTGATGGCCTTTGCTGTCTTGTGGTTTATACTACCGCTTAGGCCAGCCCACTTTCCACTATATGCAACAACAAAAAAAAACACTTTTCCTGCCATTAGGGAAGAAGTGACTTCAAGGGGTGGTGGAGGAGGGGGAGGAAGAGGGGGAGGAAGAGGAGGGGTTCGTGGTTGTGGGTTGGGGGAGAGGGAAATTTCAAGGTGTGTGTGTGTGTCTGTATGTGTGTGTGTGTGTGTGTGTGTGTGTGTGTGTGTCTGTTAGAGTGTGTGTGTGTCTGTTAGAGTGTGTGTGTGTGTGTGTGTGTGTGTGCTTCCTGTTTCTCCCCCTCCTCAAGACGGAAACATTGTAGCACATGAAAGTCTCCTTATTTTGTCACAAGTCAGCGTCTGAATCTTGCCTGGTCACGTAATATAGTATCAAAGGGTATTGCCAAGATCTACAAATAACTTTATAACATCACTTATATTGCCTTATTGATACAACACAGCTGAGCTGTTAAATCCAGGCACTAATTCACACATTCAGTGCGGTTACATGCAAACAAACAGAGTTCTCAGATTGAACTCCAATTTTAGAAAATCGGAGAAGATAACCTGGAGTACTTTTTTCACTCAGATTAAATTTGTCATGTAAATAAATTAACTTGACTTGACATGACCATGTAATCCATAGACTGTACAGTCTATGATGTACAGTAATCAAACACTCTGATTACAGTTGGACTTTATAACGTTCTAGTAAACCTTACATAGTTGTGGGATGTTGTTAGAATGTTCAAAACGCTGAAGGGTTCTGTTCACTTAGCATGTAAACTGGATTGTTTTTGCACATGTACTGAGAGAGATCAGGGTCATCTATCCTACAGCTGGCTGTGATCAGGGCTGCTGTTGGCTTCTATTAGGTATAGCAAATGAAGACTGAATTGCAATATCAAATCAAGACTGCACAATTAGGTCATATAGTTTGTAATATAATTAATATACCTGTTAAAGGGGGACTTGGCAACTATTTCAACGTAATAAACCCGTTTAGAAATCATTTGGATGGTTAAATGACCTGTTCCGGTGAAAATGGTGGCTTTTCCCGCTGCCCCTAGCGTCCCCAGGCGGAAAACCAACCTTGCAACATTGAGACTACCGTCCCGGAAAGAGAAGTGAGAAACAAGAAACTCGTTTTAAATCGTGTTTCTTACCTTGTAACATCCACATTGTCTGCCGAACTTATGCTAACCGTTTTGATAGCTTGTAAACAAATCCATGTGCTTTATCGTTACCTTTTTCCACAGTTTGAAATAGCATACTGCACAATTTCTCCAGCAGAGGGGGAAATCCTGCCATGTTTCCCTTTAATTTGCTATCTATGAACAGTTGTTTTTGTTTTGTTTTGAAAAAAAAAAAAGTGTGTGTATACACATTTTCAGTGTTAATTACCTAGTGGCCAGAATTAAATTTAAATCTCTCACTTTGGCCTATAGGTATGACGGAGTATTAGGGCCAATCATGAAGAAAAAAATATATTTTTGCCATGACGAGACATGTCAACATTAAACTCGACATTTCGAGAATAAAGTTGAAATATCATGTCGACTTTAATCTCGACGTGTCGACATTAAACTCGAGATTTTAAGAATAAAGTTGTCATATCATATTGACTTTAATCTCGACATTTCATCTTGACATGTCCATCAGAATTACTTTGGAGAGCGACCACTCCAAAGGGTAGCCTACAACCTGGGATGATTGAAAAGGGGGACAAACGATTCATTCCAGTTTTCTTTGAGTACAACAACGATAGACAGACATCATTTAGACAAAACAGAACATATGAACCTCCGTTGCTCAGCCAAATACTTTCCTGTTACGTCCTTTTATCACCCCGTCCTTGAGTTATAGGCGATAAATTTGATGGTCAAAAGTAAACTTCATTAGCGGTTTATTTATTTATTTTAGTTAAAGACTGTTTTTCATCTTAAGGTTCGACTTCCTGCCTAGACTACTACAGTAAATGATCTCCCCAATCCCAGACTTTCACATTGCATGTTTGTTTGTAATGGATGCAAAACAGCCTGAATGTCTATGGAGGGACAAATGCTGTTGCCCCGACCAGGCAGCCCCATGTATTCTAAGAATGCACACATATCTGTGTTTATACTATATTTTATGCAGGTGAGACATGGAAAAGCAGTTTTAGAAAGATGGGTTTTGCCATGTTAGCATATGGAGACTGACGGCCTGTGGGTCATGAAGGGCACTTATTTGAATGTGCGGTGGCCTTACCCATGTAAAAACATAATGAAATAACATTTTGTATTATAGAAACAGTATATCATTGGAAACATGTACCTATGTGCATGGTATTTCCATAACCGCAAGATATACGCGCTTCACGATGACGGCAATGAGGACATTCACCAAGACGTACTGTAGCAGCAATGATCTGAAGTAACATCTATTTGAAGTAGGCCTACCATTCATGGTTGTCAAATATTGGAGTTGTGGGAAGTGTACATAGCTTAAACTGTATGTTTAAATTGTATTTAAAGTCGACACATCGAGATTAAAGTCAACATGACATTTCAACTTTATTCTCGAAATGTCAAGTTTAATGTCGACATGTCGACTTTAGAGTCGACATGTGGAGTTTAATTTCATCATGGCAAAAATATGTGTTTTCTTCATGTGTGTCCCTAATACTCCGTCGTATATAGGACACTGCCTGAATCTGCTCCCTGCTATCTTAATTCAGTGATCAAGATATATATCCCCAACCATCCACGGCGGTCTTTTAATGAGCGTCTGTTGTGTCGACCAGCCATAAATGCTAGGTCAAATTCAAGACTTTTTTCCTCAGTGGTTCCTTGTTGGTGGAATGACTTGCCCAGTGCTCTCTGTTCCAGTGATAGTTTTGGGTCTTTCAAGAGGGGTCTAAAGGCATATCTGTTCAACATGCACTTAGTTTATTAAGCATTTATGGTTTGTATATTATAGTATTTATTTATTTTCATTAGGCTATTGATTGAGCACTGTTGTTTATTATTGCTATTCTCTTTAATGTAGTTAAATTGTTTACTGTTAAATTAAACTTTGTATTGTTGTTATTTGTACGTTGCTTTGGACAAAAGCGTCTGCTAAATTCCATAACCATAACCATAACCATATTGAAGTGGTTAGATGACCTACATAGAAATGCGCTTCAAGTGTTAACACTTTCAAATTCAATAGGATAAGGTGTCGTGGTTGTACCACTAGTTAATAGCATGAATCTTCTTTGGAAATCCTTTCATACTGTGCTATCAAAGCTAAGATGAAACATAATACATCATAAATGACATGAGTCATTTGTGAAATAACAAAAGATGACAAAAGTCTGTAAACAACAGTCAAAGTGAAATTAAACTGAGCTCCAGGCCATGTTGAGAAGAGCAAGTGCATGCTGTGGTTAGTGTATCCTGCAGCTCATAGCAAATTTATCTTTCAAAAATAAAGGTGAAGATGATGTACAGTAAATAGGCAAAACTAATATGCAGTGTAGTAAACTAAATTATAAACATAATTACCTTGATCACTGAGGGAATGTGTTTGAAGGAATGCATGCCATGGACAACAACTAGGAACATTATAAAATTAATGTTTTGCCATAAAATAATGGCTTCAAACTCATGATGATACACTGCTATGGCAAGCCGATTGAGCATTTATTCTAATATCTTGATATCAGGCATAATTGTCATGTACATGTAAGCCATTTTTGTCAACTAGTTAACTAGTGAGCCATGTTTGTGTGAACTAGTGAGGGCCAAAATATGCACACTAGTTAACTAGTGGGAGCCAAAAGGCTCACTAGTTAACTAGTCAACACATTTTAGCTTCACTAGTTAACTAGTGAGAGCCAGAAATGTCTACTAGTTAAAGGTGCCATGTGTAATGTCCGCCAAACTGGCAGTTATGTTGCCCGCATACCGCCTCCCATGGCTAAAACTGGTATTATGACACCTGTCGGGCTGTGGCTAGTAATTTAGCATGCTAATTCAGGTTGATATCTCTGCAGCACTATACCTTGTCATTTTTTCAATGACACCATCGCCCTTATTTTTTCTCATTCTTTTGATGCATGTAGCTCATTTTTTGGATATTTTTACCTCAATTCTTACACATGGCATCTTTAACTAGTAAAGGCCAAAATGCATACCAGTCAGCTAGTTGAAGGCTTTTGGGTCTCACTAGTTAACTAGTGACAGACAAAAATGTGCACATGTTTACTACTGAAGGCAAAACACATCACTAGTTAACTAGTTGCAGTAGGTCAATGTCACTAGTTAACTAGTGAACCATAAATGGCTTACTAGCTAGCTAGGTGATGGCAGTAGGCTCACTAGTTAACTAGTTGATGCATCATTTGTCCAAACTAGTTAACTAGTGAGGTCATAAATGTATACTAGTAAACTAGTTCAAGACTAAATTCACACTAGTCAACTAGTGGCGCAGAATTCAAATTAGGAGGCGGAGAATTCTGGAAATTGAGGCTTTCTATTGGCTCCCTATGTCCAAATAGAACATGACAACCAATCACAGTACAGAATTTCACGAAAACCCACCCACAACATTTGCATGTGGCACACAAGTTAACATGCTGGCCAAAGGTACTCTAGCTAGTAAACTAGTGGCTTCAGTGTGACACTTACATGTAAACTAGTGAAGGCAGAACTGCTCACTAGTTAACTAGTGAAGACACAAATGCCCACTAGTTAACTAGTGAGGTCTAAAAAGTGTCACTAGTTTACTAGTGTGCACCAAAACACCCACTAGTGAATTAGTGATGGCAATTTCCATTCAACTAGTTAACTAGTGAGGTGCAAAAAGTGTCACTAGTTTACTAGTGTGCCCCAAAATGCCCACTAGTTAACTAGTAAAGGCCATTTCAGCCCCAATAGTTAACTAGTGAGATGCCAAAATTGTCACTTGTTAACATGTAAAGGCCAAAATACCCACTAGTTTACTAGTGAGGGTGTTGTTGGCCTTATTAGTTAACTAGTGCCATGCATATTTTGTTCACTAGTTAACTAGTTACACCTAAAAACATAAACAAGCTGACCGTTTTTGTCCACTAGTTAACTAGTGGAACAATTTAAGTCTTACTAGTTTGCATGTGTGGCAGTGAAGCAGCTCACTAGTTAACTAGTGCGCACAAGCAACGCACAAGACACACACTAGTGGCTGTTTTTGGAGCTATCTAGTTCACTAGTAATGCAAAAGGTACTCTTACTAGTTAACTAGTGACAAATTGGCCTTCACTAGTTAACTAGTTGACATGTATGGCCTTACTAGTTTACTAGAAATGGAACAGGATATGCTCACTAGTTAACTAGTGAGCATATCTGCATTATTACATTACATTACATTACATTTGGCTGACGCTTTTTAACCAAAGCGACTAACAACATGGTAAACAGTAAGTTTTAGAACAATTCTCACAATTTTAGGACAGTTTAAAAAAACATTAGAGTACAGTAAGAATAAGTGCGTCGGTGAGTGCTGTTTTTAACAGTTACTTGTCAGTTTAAAACGGCTGGTGAGTGCTAGGATCAGTAAGACTTGTTGTAAGTGTTGCTATGAGAGTAGATGTTCTCTAAAGAGCTGGGTCTTCAGGAGTTTTTTGAAAGTGGAAAAGGATGTCCCTGCCCTTGTAGGAACTGGCAGTGTGTTCCACCAACGAGGAACAACAGATGAGAAAAGTTTGGATTGGCTTGAGCGTACCGGTGGTAGAGCTAGACGTCGTTCGTCAGAGGAGCGCAGCGGTCTGGAGGTAGTGTAAGTCTGTATGAGGGCATTCAAGTAGGTGGGAGCAGAACCGGAGACTACTTTGTAGGCAAGCGTTAGAGACTTGAATTTGATGTGGGCCGCCATAGGTAGCCAGTGTAGCTGGATGAGCAGCGGGGTAACATGTGCCCTTTTGGGTTGGTTGTAGACCAGGCGCGCCGCCGCGTTCTGGATCATCTGAAGTGGTTTCACTGCGCAGGCTGGGAGACCTGTCAGGAGGGCATTGCAGTAGTCGAGTCGTGAGATGACTATTGCCTGAACCAGAAGTTGGGTAGCATCTTGAGTCAAGTAAGTCCTGATTTTCCGTATGTTGTAGAGTGCGAAACAGCATGACCGGGCGACTGAGGCAACATGATCTGAGAAGTTTAGTTGGTTGTCAAGAACAACTCCTAGATTTCTTGCAGTCCTGGTCGGTGAAACAGACAGGGAGTCAAATTTGATGTTGATGTCGTGGTGTATGGTAGGTTTAGCTGGGATGACCAGCAGTTCAGTCTTTGAGAGGTTCAGCTGGAGGTGGTGTGCCTTCATCCATGTAGCTATGTCTGAAAGGCAATCCGAGATCCGTGCTGAAACCAGGGGGTCGTCAGGTGGAAAGGACAGATAGAGCTGTGTGTCGTCTGCATAGCAGTGGTATGAGAAGCCGTGCGAACGGATAATCTGTCCCAAGGAGGTGGTGTAGATAGCAAAGAGGAGGGGGCCCAGCACTGAGCCCTGGGGGACCCCTGTGGTGAGATGGTGAGGTGCGGATAGCTGACCAAGCCATGATACGTTAAACGAGCGTCCTGTGAGGTAGGATTCAAACCAGGAGAGAGCAGACCCGGAGATTCCCATGTCAGCGAGTATAGAGAGAAGGATACGGTGATTAACCGTGTCAAAGGCAGCCGATAAGTCAAGCAGAATGAGTACTGATGACCGAGCAGTCGCCCTGGCTTCTTTTAAGGCTTCTGTTACAGACAGCAGAGCCGTTTCGGTAGAGTGGCCGCTTTTGAACCCAGACTGATTTGGATCCAGAAGGTTGTTCTGTGAAAGGAAGTCAGAGACCTGTTTGGAGACTGCTCGTTCAATGCCTTTGGATAGGAAAGGCAGTAGTGAGACAGGGCGGTAGTTCTCGACTTGAGCAGGGTTGAGAGAAGCTTTCTTAAGTAACGGTGTTACCCGGGCCATTTTGAATGCTGTTGGAAATGTGCTGGAGGTTAGCGAGGCATTGATCACATGTGTGATAGCTGGAGCGATGGTCGGGCTGATGGACTGAAGTAGGCTCGTAGGTATAGGGTCCAGCGAGCATGTGGTAGGACGGCTGCATGTCAGGAGTCTGGACACTTCACTCTCGGAAAGAGGCGTGAATGCTGAAAAAGATATTCCAGCAGTCCCTAGAGGTTGTAGGAGTGCGGTATCTGAGTCAGATGCGTTGAGTGGGCATGTAGAGAATTGACTGCTGATTGCCGCCACTTTGTTTGTAAAAAATGAGGCGAGGGTATCTGCAGTAAGGCTGGATGGAGGAGGAGGCAGCTGAGGGTTGAGTAGCGATTTGAAGGTTGAGAAAAGTTTTCGAGTGTCTGTAGCGCTGTTGATTTTGTCATGGTAGAAAGCAGTCTTAGCAGCAGTGATGCTGGCTGAGAAGGAGGTCAGGAGTGTCTGGTAGTTTTTGAGGTCGTCAGCTAGTTTGGATTTGTGCCATTTCCTCTCCGCGGCTCTGAGTTTGGTGCGCTGCGATCGGAGGGTATCATTTAGCCATGGATGAGAATGTTTTGATCGAGCTGGCCTTGTGGTAAGAGGGCACAGCTCGTCTAGACACGAGGTCAGTGTGGAGCAGAGCGAGTCAGTGGCTTCATTAACCTCCAGAGAGGAGAAGGTGTTGAGTGGAGGTAGACCGGAGGCAACCACAGAGGAGAAGTGCGTTGGAGACAGGTTCCGGATGTTGCGGCGGAACGTGACCATCGGCTGAGGAGCCGGAGGCTGTTCTGACAGGCTGACGTTGAACTGGATGAAGAAGTGGTCAGAAAGATGGAGAGGCGTCACCATGAGGGTGTCTGTGCTGCAGTTCCGAGTGAAGATCAAGTCAAGCTCTTTGCCAGCTTTGTGAGTCGGTGGGCTTTGAACCAGTTCGAGGTCAAAGGAGTGGACCAGGGCCAAAAAGTCCGCTGAGCCTGGGGCATCTAAGTGGATGTTCATATCACCGAGAACAAGAAGCGGACAGTCATGCTCAGGGATGGAGGATAGCAGAGTGTCAAGTTCGTCAATAAAGTCGCCTAGTTGGCCTGGAGGGCGGTAGATGACCAGCACGTAGAGTTTTGCTGGGGCGATCACTGTGATGGCATGGAATTCGAATGAGACATATTTGTTTGAAGGCAGTAGCGGGGTGAATTTCCATTTGTTGGAGATCAGCAGGCCCGTCCCGCCTCCTCGTCCAGATAGACGAGGGGTGTGGGATAGTGTAAGGTTAGTGGAGAGTACAGCCGGGGTGGCAGTGTTCTCTGGTTTGATCCAAGTCTCAGTGAGAGCAAGGAGTTCCAATGAAAGGTGGTTGGCATAGCCAGCTATGAAGTCGGTTTTGTTGACTGCGGATTGACAGTTCCACAAGCCCATGGAGAAGGAGGTTTCTGTCGGTGAGGACCGTTTAAGTTCCTGGAGGTGAAGGGGATTTCTGCCCCTTTTGACATTTCTGCCCCTTTTGGCATGATGCCGTTTTCTGCAATGGCCGGTGATAACAGATATGGTGGAACGGCACATTTTGCCTTTGTCGGTGCCTGTGCTCGGTGAACTTGCACAGGTAAACTTGCTTGTCTTGACCGTGTCCGTCTTAAATGAGGCTGGCTGAAACGAGGGCTGCCGCTTATGCTGCCGCTTTAGCGGCAGCCACTATTTTTATTCTGCTAGGAATTGCATGCAGCTGTCCTCCTGTCTCACTAATGATGCATCAGCGTAGACCGCCCTCTGACGTTCGCACAGCTTAGATTGTTCAAAAGGGTGTTAATTACTGTCAACTGAAAGTCCGCTCGCTCACACCGACCGAAACTCACAGTTTCAAGTAGCCTCCTCCCTCAGCTGTTCCCAAACGCCCAGGGTCCAATTCTAACAACTGGAGAGGATTTGGCCAGTAGTAGCCTATGTGTTCTATGTGTTATTATGTGTTACTATGTGTTATTAATGCCTTTCACTAGCTTATAGAGGGCATTTTGAGCCTTACATGTTAGCTAGTGAGGACAAAACACTGTCCATAATGAACTAGCAGGAGAAAAATGCCCTTCACACTAGTAAACTAGTGGAATTTGAATAAATACACAAACGGCTTAGTCAGGAGGAAATGTAGTTGAACCCCTTAAAAAAAATAGTATTTGAGGTTTTTGCATTTTTGGCATCCTTAGGGCATGTAGTCAACATTTCTTGATGATAACATCAAATTTAGGCGGTGGCAAATGTTTTATTGGCATATTTCCAAAATGGCCGCCACTGGAGACGCTGAAAACCAAAAAAATCATATTTCAGGGTCTAATAGATCAATTTTTATGGTTTTGATATCAAACTATAGGTTTTCTGGGGTGGTTAGTTCATTTATGAGGTAACTGAAAAGGTCAGAGGTACATTCTCAAGGTCAGCGGCAAGGTCATCCAATAAATTACCATATGTTAGATAATTACTATTTTATTTTAGATGACAGAGGACTATATCTCAACTTAAAATATTCTTGACTCACTATCACTGGGATGAAGGCAAATTATTGATGGGTAATGGGCTCCTGTTCTGTCAAAACTTCCACCAGCACCAGAGGCTGTTGTGGAGCTTGTGAAGTGCTGTTGTCTTACCAGCCAATGCAGTAGAAGGTGTTCTTGCAAGAGTAACAACTTACCATTCACACAACTTTGCAGGTGTGAAGGCTCTGAGGAGATGTGCACCAATATTAAAAAGATAGTGACAGTGAGGATAAGTACTTGAGTGACAATGACAATGTTTTGTTGATCTCTTCAATAATGAAACAAGATTTTTTTTTTCTTTCCATTTTTTCTCCAAATTTCTTGGCAAATGATGCAATACATCTTTTGAAAATAGTCTGTATCTCACTTGTCTACCTTATTAGGGTATATTTATCAAAAAGTTGACCACTTTAAGCCTTTATATTATTTTTCTGCATATTGTCCGCCATCTTGAATTTTGGCACTGAAAATGAAGAAAAAAATTGGAAACAGGTTGTTTTGTATTCATTCATCCTAGCAAGTAAAAAATCACCAGTTGCAAAAATCTATATGAACCATTCCTAAAATTAAACGATTCCCTTCACTAGTAGCACCTGTGACAGTAATACGCTTTTTTAGACAGGCAACATGGATCTGTACATACAGTACATAGGCCTGTCCCATTGCCTCAATAAAGGTAAACAGTTTTTTTTTATCCAACTCATGGTCTCGTTTTTCAGCTTTTCAGCTTTTCTGTATGAAATGTTGTTTGTTGTAGACGTTGTTATTGTAAGTTAGCTTACAAGTGATTCTTTGGTCGGGACTTTCAACCAGCTGTCTTCTGAAGCAAGTTAGTCAGGGATACAGTATGTCTTCTTTCGTCTGGTAGCAGATATTGGTTTCAGATAAGATATTGAGATGTCATCCGGAGTGTAATGTTTTTAATCCTCAATGTCGGTAAAGTGCAGCTATAATTCTGGTTTGATATTTTTAATTGTGTTTTGTGCTGTATTAGATGAAAAATGTATTGTATACAAACAAGGGATGCATAAGTGGGGTCAAAAATGATCCCAGCGGTTGTTTTTTTGCAATATCTTGGTCAGTTTAAATAGTTATCGTTTAATCTTCCATATATTCCTCAAATAGGTTGTCTTTGACATGAGGCCATTTGGATTTGTATCTAATTGGTATATTTTAAGTAATTGCATTTTTTGTATCAGTACCACACTTTCCATACGTGGGGTGAAAAATGACCCCAAGCATTTTCTATGGAATATTCAATTATATATTAATTTACCGGTGTATTATCAACAACTTTTCATCAACATATCAATGTAGGTGTCATAGGAAATTACAAAAAAACGCATGTTGCCCTGAGGCAACATTGAACCATAACGGACTTGCATATGGCCATACCAAATATTCTAACTAGGGAAGCACCTGTATATGTGAAGTGCATGAGTGTGCTTCATGAAGTTTTATAAAATGTCATCAATATGGTTGAGTATGTGCCCTGACTATCATACCAACATCCATGGCTTTTTTATGTTGCAGTGAAGCTGCAGACTTGCTACCCTGTACCCTGTAGCCCCAAGTCAGGTGCAGGTAACCTGCATGAAACTTGCATGAGTGTGCATCAGTATGCATACATGAGTATGCATGGGTGTACTGTAAGTGTGCAAACTCATGGATATGTGTGTGTGGTTGTGTGTGTATACCGTACCGGAGAATGTTTGGGGAGATTTATGGAGTTTTTAACTGGTACATAACAGTGATTTTGATGATTTCCTATGATCATTTGTATTATTATAACTTCATATCTGTAAAATGTTGATCTTCATTCTGCAATGGTACAATGTTGCCTGGGGGCAAAAAATAAGTTTATATCCAACCTTGCTATTATCATTGGAACGTTAAAGTGAAAAATATAAAACAACAGGTTTATTCCCTGTGTTGCAAGGTAAAACTTTCACAACAGAGTCTAGGTATGGGGATGGTGATGCATTTGCAGTACTTGCAACAACGGATACCAGCTACCCGACAGGGACACCTATTCTTGTGTGCACACTTGCCACACGAGCAGGGATCTGGTAAACCTTTAAGGTTTTGAGATTACAATCTCAGGGACTAATAAACTCCCCTTTCTTACAAAACCATAAGCATCTGCATTTAAGATCAAGGTGGTGTCTGTACATGGTGTTTGGACCCAAAGCTGCTGTTGAATAGGCTCTTTTTATATATGTGTTCTTGCATTAGTTGAGGTGCAAGCGGCCCTCTCAAAGTCCATCTTAAAGGCATTACTATCGAACGCAGCAATGCGCAGGTCGTCAAATGTCTCCATGTCCGTTGATGGTTTGAGACATTTGACCAAGAATGTTTCTGCCATTTGTGTTGCACTCTGTTAGCTGTGGACAGGTGACATTGAGAACCAGAAAATAGTTGTCTGGTTTGTGGACAGTGTTCAGAGCTGCAAGTTTGGTTGATATTTTGCTGGTTGTATCACACCCAGTCAGCACATGTAGTGCTGGGAGACAATGTGTGAGCGCTATGCAGATATCATGAAGTGGTAATATTGATCTTTTCACTCCTGAGTTGCGGATGAGCCAGAACAATTGTTATGTTATATCTATAAAGGGGGAAAAAAGTCCCATTCACCTGTAGTGTGATAATAGTGTCATCTGTTGTGGTCATTTTCAGGATTTTCGTCCCGGGTAGAGATTTTGGCACACATCCCATGTTGTTCAGTGGGGTCATATTAGTCTATAACAGTTGAGATATTCTCCGCAAAATGAAGTGCATACAAATCTTACCCATGCAGGACCTCTACTATAATGGCTTTTTATTGGATTTTGGACCCAAATTGACCATCACCCTGACAATTAAAATATGAACCTAACCTCTGACCTTTTCAATTACCTCATAAATGAACTAACCACCCCAGAAAACCTATAGTTTGATATCAAAACCATCAAAATTGATCTATTAGACCCTGAAATATGATTTTTTTTTTGGTTTTCAGCATCTCCAGCGGCGGCCATTTTGGAAATATGCCAATAAAAAATTTGCCACTGCCTAAATTTGATGTTATCATCAAGAAATGTTGAGTACATGCCCTAAGGATGCCAAAAATGCAAAAACCTCAAATACTATTTTTTTTTAAGGGGTTCAACTAGTTTTTGCAAGTTTTCCCCCTGACTAGCTGGCATTTTGTGCAACTAGTTAAAGAAGCCCTATGCAGGTCTGGTTATTCCTTCGCTGTTTCTGGCTTTTCGCCTGATTTGGGCTCGCATTTTTCACGACATAGCTCCCCCTGCAGCTTCGGTAGCAAGTGACTGCTACTCTAAACCCCCACTAGCTAGCAAGCTAGCCATCAATAAACCAAGCTAAACACATAGGGCTCACAATAAAACGGTCGAGCAAACACATTATTCAAGAGACTATCAAATCACATTACAAAAACGAAGTTCACCCAAGGGTAGGCTACTTACAATTTCAACAACAAAAAAGCCAAGTCGGAGTCCGTTTTGCAGTCTTCTTAGAAACTACAATCTGACTACATTTTCGAGTATTTCCGCCGAGTTACATCCGGATGTGTTCGGACCGCGACCAGAAAGTTGCATATTCGTTTTTTCCGCGGAGAAGCACTAGGGGGAGACGAAGCACCCACCAAACGACCCAAAAAGTGTTGTAGAACCATCATAACGACTATCAACCTGCATAATTAAGGTAATTTTTGCTAAAATTGTTGCATAGGGCCTCTTTAACTAGTGGGACGTAACATTGGCCACTAGTTAACTAGTGCGCAATGTCGCACTTGCATGCAAATGAAGAAGGTGGAACAAGGATTTTGATTGGTCCATTTAGGACTCAGAAACCTAGAAAACATGGCTGACTTCGTCCAGGCTGTTCTAAGAGCAAACTTTTATAAACTAAGATCGTTTGAGCATAAAAATATGTTTTGATAACATGTCTAGTGACAACGTTGTGGTGTATTGCTGTAATCTTTGTTCAGTTAATGTCTACAATCTTTAGTTTTTCAGTTATTAGTCTGAAAATCACGATAAAACTGGAGGCATTTGTATATGGTTGCCTAGCAACAAAACGTTTCAGTAACATGAATATTGATGATAGAATTGCTGATGTGGCAAGACTAGCTCAAGTGGTTAAGCAGCAGGACATCATGTGGGAGACCAGGGTTCAATTCCTTAGAAGTGTAACAAGTTTTTTTCTTGAGCTTTTAATTACTTTTGAAACCATGTGCAGTTAATGTGTACAATCTTTTGTTTTTCAGTTATTAATCAGAAAAGCGTGACTGAATGGATACATTTATGTCTGTGGTTGCCTAGCAACAATAAACAAAAAATAATATTAAAATCGATCTCTTGAATCTTTGGTGTGGATCACTAAGAGCTCACTTGTTAAAGCATGGGGTTTCCCTGTTATTATTAAAAACCATTTTGACAGAATATGAGATACTGCATACTGCAGGATCTGCTTTACTATCTATACTGAAGTACCGTTGCAGAGCAGTGTGTCACTTTAGCCACTAGGGGCACCCATCAGGACCTGATCGCGAGGCTATGAACAGTAAATTTACATTTAGACTGGGTGGGATTCTTACATAATACCCAATAGGAGTCTTCTACCCACCCTCTCATTAGAATTTGCATAATAGCTGTTTCAGGCACTAGTTAACTAGTGAGCTGCTTCACTGCCACACATGCAAACTAGTGAGACTTCAATTGTTCCACTAGTTAACTAGTGGACAAAAACGGTCAGCTTGTTTCTCTTTTTAGGTGTAACTAGTTAACTAGTGAACAAAATAGACATGCCACTAGTTAACTAGTAAGGCCCACAACACCCTCACTAGTAAACTAGTGGGTATTTTGGTTTTTACATGTTAACAAGTGACCATTTTGGCATCTCACTAGTTGGGGCTGAAATGGCCTTCACTAGTTAACTAGTGGGCATTTTGGGGCACACTAGTAAACTAGTGACACTTTTTGCACCTCACTAGTTAACTAGTCAAATGGAAATTGCCATCACTAGTTCACTAGTGGGTGTTTTGGTGCACACTAGTAAACTAGTGACACTTTTTAGACCTCAGTAGTTAACTAGTGGGCATTTGTGTCTTCACTAGTTAACTAGTGAGCAGTTCTGCCTTCACTAGTTTACATGTAAGTGTCACATTGAAGCCACTAGTTAAAGTTCCTTTGGCCAGCATGTTAACTTGTGTGCCACATGCAAATGTTGTGGGTGGGATTTTGTGAAATTTTGCGCTGTGATTGGTTGTCATGTTCTATTTGGACATAGGAAGCCAATAGAAAGCCTCAATTTCCAGAGTTCTCTGCCTCCTAATTTGAATTCTGCGCCACTAGTTGACTAGTGTGAATTTAGGCTTCAACTAGTTTACTAGTATACATTTATGACCTCACTAGTTAACTAGTGGACAAAGGATGCATCAACTAGTTAACTAGTGAGCCTGCTGCCATCACCTAGCTAGCTAGTAAGCCATTTATGGTTCACTAGTTAACTAGTGACATTGACCTACTCCAACTAGTTAGCTAGTGAGGAGTTAACATGTGCACATTCAGTAGTAAACATGTGCACATTTTTGGCTGTCACTAGTTAACTAGTGAGACCCAAAAGCCTTCAACTAGCTGACTGGTATGCATTTTGGCCTTTACTAGTTAACTAGTGGACATTTCTGGCTCTCACTAGTTAACTAGTGAAGCTAATATGTGTTTAAATAGTGGGCATTTATCCTGTCACTAGTTAACTAGTGTGCACAAACATGGCTCACTAGTTAACTAGTTGACAAAAATGGCTTGCATGTTGGCCTGATATCAAGATCAGAAGATCAAGCGGCTGGCCAAATTACATAGAAGTTAACAAGTGGGAATTTGACATTCAGTAGTCAGCTAGTAAACATTTTTGTACCTTACTAGTTGACTAGTAAAATATAGAAGTCTTTAAACTAGTTAACTAGTGCACATTTCAGTGTCCACTAGTTAACTAGTGAACATGCTGAGCATTACTAGTTAACTAGTAAGATATGAAACATATGAACTAGTTAACTAGAGAGAATTTGGGCCTTACTAGTTAACTAGTGAGCATTTTGGCTGTCACTAGTTAACTAGTTCACACAGAAATGGCTCACTAGTTAACTAGTGGACAGAAATGGCTTGCATGTACATGACAATTATGCCTGATATCAAGATATCTGAATAAATGCTCAATTGGCTTGCCATAGACGTCTGCAATGGAGAATGTCATTGTCAAAGCACGCCTCGAACACCTTTTATGTAACTCTGTTGTACCATACACGACCACAAAACCTTTTTTTAAATAATAATAATCTGGGTACTGCTTTAGCACTAAATGTGTACTCAGTGTGTTGACAATTGATGTGTGTGTTGAATTGACAAGGGGGCAACAAGGTGCCGAGCTGCTACAACACAATGTACAACTGCAGCTCAAGACGCCTCTGCGAATGACTTAGAATGACTAATATTCATCTTGTGAGAGAAAGGCGGCTAACACCCACAAACCAGCCTTTTCAATGTTGTCCGCAAACCCTGCTTCAGGTGAGTAGGCAACCTGATCAGCCCTCAATCAAATTGCAAACTCTGAAAGTCATGAAACCCTGTGATGCAAAATCAATCAGTTCACAAAAACAGTGGGAATCTCGTATTTATTGAAAGAAGTGGATACAAATGTCTAAAACATATAAAGAGAATGAAAGATGTAATGAAATAAAAACAGAGAAATGAAATCAGAAGGAAATAAAAAACTACATGAAAGGCAAAAGTCATGCAGGAATTTGGCTGGCCATGAGCTATAAGGTATATGACGAAGCTTAATATGATATCCAGTGCTTATATTATTATTATTATTAAGGTATATTTCTACGTCTTCATATATAATATGATATCTAGTGCTTAATGCAAGTCATTCAACGTCTTCATATATAATCATCTATTTTCAAATAAGCAGCCTGCTCCACACCTAAATTCAGGCACAGTGTCTATAAGGACTTAAAGCACTGATATTATTTGTTGGGTTGAGCATCAGGGATACTGAGCGTCAGGAAAGTAGAATTGAGACATCAGTTTGCTGACCGTTGGGTCGTCTGGGTTGACACACAGTGGCAGTCCTCGTTTCTTTGTGATGACCCTAGAATGGAACGTTGCAACAAGACATGACTGAAACCCAGAAGCACTGGCTGAATGATTCCACAGTGATATATGCAGACAGCAAACACATAGAAAGTAGTTAAAGACACTTACAGGAACCCTGACTTGATGCATTGAGGGGAGGTTGCCAGGATACGCTTAACACTTCTAGGAGGAATGGGTTTGTTGTAGTACCTAAAACAACATTTCTCTGGAAAAATACCATCTGTAATGATGAAATGATAATAATTAAACAATTACATTACATTACACATATCATGCAGAAGATGAGTCATACAGTACATCCATTAAACTAGCAAAACGTAGTGCAGCATTTAATGCAGGTTTAAGTGAAATACTAGATCAAATGGATAAGTGCCAGTCCTATTAATAGAATTGGTTCATAGAATTTGTCGCATTAATTGGAAGAGACTAGCAATTATCCTGCGGTTTAAGTGACAATCAGCAAGTAAGGCTGGGTAGATAAGATCAAGGGACTCACTCACTTTGACTAAGCACCACAGTGCAAAATGTGAAGAGCAGGATGCAGGCTACGGTAAGCTTGTAGTCCTTCATGGTCGAGTTTTAGTCTGGACAGGCGAAATGATATGACAATACCTGTGACAATGGCTTATGATGTCCTTTAATTCAGATCTAGAAATGAGTTAAGGTGGGTCCACCCACTGCATGCAGTAGGCTTGCCTGCACGCTGACCTAATCATGGAACATGACCAAAAGAAAAAAAAGAAAAAAAAGAACACTGTGCGCTTCGCTGTGGTTTGTGGTCTCAGTTCTGTGACATCCTGCACATCAGCCCCCAACCCAAGCTTGCATCCTCCAAAACGTTGCACATTACAAACTATTGACATGACTGTGTATGATGCAGAGGCTACTAGACAAAGTATTTAGCTGACTGTAGTTGACAATAGCTGAGAAAATACATTTGGTAACCATCACCATGCTTGCATGCTGCTTATTTAAAAAAAAGTGATTCAGTGTTGATACATTCTGAAAGTGCCGTCTACCCCACTCAGTGCACAAGCAAAATATGTGTGGTGTGTCGTGAGAAAGTATCAGACAAATCCCGTGCATGACTTTGCTGAGTACTCATGTCAATAAATGTGCTTGTCTGCCAGTTTATTAGGTGCTAAAGACTTGATTTTAGGCATGGCTTTGTCTGGGTGATCATATTGACTAATGCATGCATAGTTAATGTTAAGTTGCAGTCATGCATGTTAATGACTAATGCTGACTGATCAGGTGCTGTGTATGAGGAAAAGCAGGCCTCTGATGGAACAGACTTGTGAGAAAAGTTCAGACAAAGAACTTGTCAGAAGAACAGAACATGCATGGCTTCTGATTCATTCCACAAGCAGAGTTTGTGATTTACCTCAGAAAAGACACCTCACTGGCACTAGTGCTCTATGGTATGGTTTATGGTTTACTATATAGTATGGTTTACTTCACACAGTGTGGCTCAGAGCAATAGGACCGGCAGGTGAGACACAGACTGCATATAGACTAAATCACACAAACATGTCAAAGTATTTCATTTTGATGGATATGTTTAATGGATATGTTAAATGACAAATGATATCATGTCCAGTTTTCACACAAAAGTATACCTCTTAAGCAGTTATGGAATAGCGCAGGTGACAGCATCACAGATAAGGCATTTCTATATCATCTTTTTCTTCATAGCAACCATATGTAAACAGTTTGAGTAATTTTAGTCGCTAACAGAGCTAACAAAGGCCACTTTTTGATTTTACACCTTTTCAGAGAGCATAAAATACTGGAAATTCCATTATGGGAAATGGCACATGGGTGCTAGCAGGAAACATGAAAATGACCTGTCCTGCGGTCACAGGCGGGGGCAGTGGAGTTCACGTGTAATTAGAACACGTTCTATATTTACCTGTGCATGCTTAACATTTCCCATGACTCTAGGAGTCACTTCACCTCAGTTTCTGGTAGTTTTCCATCAGCGCTGAAATGCAGCTTGCTTTGAGTTGAGTTACTTTATGCGTTCTCCATTTATCATGATCCCCTTACGATTCTAAAACAGCCAAGAGCTTTAACCTGGCTCATCGCAAAGTGATATTACTTTGATAATAACTTTGATGTAACTTTGATAACTTTGATAATGTAATGTCAGGTAACCATGAATCTACTGAATAAAAAAAAGATTCAGTGTTGACATACAGTTCAGTATGAAGCACCGGCTTATCTGCGATTTCTCCCTCACGTGTGAGGTTTTTGTGTTTTGTATTTGTGTTGTTTGTACAACACTGTAAAGTGACTCTGCATACTTTCGCAGGCTGATATGTTGTTATTAGTTGTGTTGCACCTTGGCTGAGTGACACTGGTGAGATGCAATGCTGACTTCCTGCCCCATATCAAGCTGGCTTCTGTGGTTATCTGTAGGTGCTGTTTCACAAAACTCAAAATAGCCCACTGACAGACCTAGCAAATTTCCACCGAATTTCCGACAAGAAATTATATTCAGTTGTGTCAGGATAAATTATATCATTTACTATTTAAGTATTTGGTAAACTCAAAGAATGGATAGATAAAAAAACATGGAGAGACGTAATACTGACATTTTTTAAAGTGAGATCTAAATTAATATATAAATTACTGTATGATTTAGGTCAATTATTTATCAGTTAACTGTATTTAAAACACACATACACACACACACACACACACACACACACACACACAACACACACACACACACACACATATATATATATATATATATATATATATATATATTTTTTTTTTTATATATTAGGCCTATTCAGCAAAACACAGACACACCAGTTGTGCATGCCCTTCCTTACATTAGACAAAAATGTTGAGTTTATATGAGTATGAGTTGCCACTTGTTTAAAATACTTTACAGTAATAGCATAACCATGACCCCACAAGTTATGTAGCAAAGGACATTTCCATGCAAAGGTCATCCTTACCATGGAAAAAAAAAGTTGTGCACAAACAAATAGAATTGTTGTTAAAATGTTCATTTAGGTCTTTATTTTATTGTTTGTAACTGTTCTGATTGAATTTGATGGAAAATTACACTCTTTTACATCACAAATATGGTGTGCATATGGTGTGTTTCTATATTATACATATTTAAATAAGGGATAAATGGACTCAAGGTTTGTTGACTCAAATTGTTATCATTTGACAAATTCCAGATTGACAAGGGAATGGTAGAGCAATGTGTATGCTCAACTTGCCTTAAGAGCACAGCTCCTTAAGTTTGTAAGGCTCTTGTTTATAAGTCAACAAGTTCCATGGCCATGTCACATCCATAACGTTTTATAGGAAAAGTTTATGCTACACATACAGTGTTGATGCGACAATGCCCAAAGTTTCTGTACAAATCTGATTTATATCAATGAATTCACAGAAGTGGAGACTTTATTTTATCTCATAGCCGATAAACGTCTGTTCTGGTGGCATGCCAGTTTCACTACATTTCACCTTAGTGTTTCCAAATGACATTTCAGAGATTAGGCTGATCAAAACCACAGGAAGGCCTAAGCATTACCTCCAGTGATCGAGCAATTATCTTCCTGTAATTGTCATACTGTTGATGTACAGTAACTGGATTATCACGTTAGCTGGTGAGGATGGCTGACTTTGCAGCTGGAGTTAACATAGCAGTCTGCCGTTCACATCTGTTTAACACAGTTCAATTTGAAATGTGATGCTCTACAGGTTTTCAACACAATGAGTCAGCATTTGAAGTGTCAAATCCTCTGTAGCTAATACACAATTGCATGTGCATGTGTGTGTGTTTGTGTACATGCGTGTGGGTGTGTGTTTACAGTGGCGGTCTTAGAATACTGTAGAGGCATAGGTAGGCAGCTGCTTGGGGGCCCCTACCAGCGGTTGTAGTAGGAGGGCCCCAACCTACCTAATTACTATTTCAGTAGTTCCACATCATGTCATGTCCATAACGCTGATAAAATGCCATGTATTCTTAGGATGTAAATTATTATATGAAATTTGAGGATTTGTCAGTATTCAGAGGACAGAGGTTACATTAAAAATGATGCAAATGAATTCACTGATACTAATCTTTTCTATGCTCTACGACATATTGTTTACCAATATGAGTCACTGTCACATCCATAAAGCTGGAACTGCCCCAAACCAGACGCATCAGTTGAACATGCCCTTAAATATATGACACACAAAATGGAGTATGAGTATGATTTGCTATAGGCTGGGCGGATTATGAACTTTCGGGCCCCTGGGCCCAGATGTATTAAGGGCCCTCCACTTATTGTCGTATATGTGGGAGGGGGGGGTTTGGTGGTCCTCCCCCAGAAAAAATGTAATTTGTTTGATGTGATTTCCTGTATTCTGGTGCATTTTGGGGATGGCCAATACTAAATTCAATCAGATTCATAGCCTACATCCTGATTTGTTGATATTGAGGCATGCAAAGGCTTGGGCTTCAGGGCCCCCTGACCCCTTGGGCCCCTGGGCCTGGGCCCGGTAGGCCCGTGCAGTAATCCATCCCTGCAGTCTTATACAGTACAAACCAGTAGAGCATAGCTGTCAACCCTCCCGTTTTTTCCGGGTTTCTCACATATTTTTACTTGTCTTCCCGTTTTAATATTTATATTATATAATATCATAACATTAGCTCTACCATCGGACTTGTCAGTCTCTGTTGATACCCCCTTGCCCTTCCAGCAAAACAGATGTTTTCAAAGCATCATTTTGCTTGCTTGAAGGTGACAGTGAGACTATTTAAGATGACAGCGTGGTTGTCGTGAGAGCACGATTCAGTGGCACCTGCATAGTGTACGGCTGCACGCACTGTGTGTATCGGCCTACCAGGCTACTCAGAGTCCGCTACGAGTAGAGAAAGAATTCCCCGTTTGTATATTCACTCCAAGTTGGCCTACAATAACTTCCCAACTCTGCACTGTAGCCCATAAACTGCATGACAGGCTATTTATATTTTTCTTTAAAATAACCAAATGCATTTGTTCAACTTTATGAAGAAGAATTACGCACTAGGCTACTTGGAACGCACACATTTTGTTTGCACAGGAGAGAGAATGGCAGCGCACAAGGGCATCGATTACAGAACTTTAGCCTTGTTAGGGCTGTATAAAGTTGACCAAATTAATATAGGCTGTTGTTAGGCGTAAATAAAGTAGGCTACTTTGTTGTATTGTTTAGCTGACCAATGCACGACCTTGCAATTGCGAAACGGACTAAAACTGCAACCCTTCAAACGTTGGGGGACGAATGTTGACATTTTCCAGTATTCTGCGTGAGAAACCCGGGAAATCTCCCTTATTTTCAAAGCTCAATGTTGACAGCTATGCAGTAGAGGGATCCTCTGCTTCATTTGTGATGTTACTGTGTATGTGTTATATGTGATGCAGTGTAACACATTTCCTACAATTTTCAAAAAGCCATTTTCAAGGCTATTGGAAGTATTCAAGCCTATGTACAGGCAGTGAATGTTCCAAGTGACTGGTGAGTATGGTTGCGGATTACCATCCTAACAACTCCTGCCGGCTATCCCCATAATAGATAGGGCACGATAGGTGAGCTATCACCATAATAGATAGGGCACGATAGGTGAGCTATCCCCACAATAAGTATAAGCATATACTCTTTTGATCCCGTGAGGGAAATTTGGTCTGCATTTATCCCAATCCGTGAATTAGTGAAACACACTCGGCACACAGTGAACACACAGTGAGGTGAAGCACACACTAATCCCGGCGCAGTGAGCTGCCTGCAACAACAGCGGCGCTCGGGGAGCAGTGAGGGGTTAGGTGCCTTGCTCAAGGGCACTTCAGCCGTGCCTACTGGTCAGGGTTTGCACCGGCAACCCTCCGGTTACAAGTCCGAAGCGCTAACCAGTAGGCCACGGCTGCCCTCAATAGATAGGGCATGATAGGTGAGCTATCCCCACAATAGATAAGGCATGATACTGTAGATGAGCTATCCCCACAATAGATAGGGCACGATAGGTGAGCTATCCCCACAATAGATGGGGCACGATAGATGAGCTATCCCCACATAGGGCACGATAGGTGAGCTATCCCCACAATAGATAGGACACGATAGGTGTGTAGCCTGCCTGAACACTGGCCACACTCAGGGGGCTCTCGGCTTGCCTCACCGCTGTCCCCTCTGCAGTAGGACGGACCTCTGTATGTTGTGCCTGTGCACCATACATCGTGCCTGTGCTGCAGCAGTCTTTGATGGGGAACTCTCGCTCCCTGGTGTGCACCGCTGCTGGTAGAACACCTCCCCCCAATCAAAACAACACAGGGGAAAATACGCAAATAGTCTTGGCGCTACAATATCATCACAATTGTCAAAGCTAGATGTGATCATTGAAAACACGCCGCTTCGTTCATAGGCTACCGGGTCTGCCGCACATGCTGTAATTTAATATTGAGGCCACTGTGTTCCCCTGTGTCTTCTGTTTTCCCAGCGTGTGCGTGTGTGTGCGCGAGAGTGTTTGTGTCTCCCTCTCCCTCCTGTGTAATGTGTCAATGAGTTCTGATGTGTTTTGATTGGGGGGAGGTGTCCGGGAGGGAATATTTAGGGGTTCAGATAGGTTAGCGATTGATAAGGGGAGGGAATCAAACTTTTCCCAAATCCCGTAGGGAGTAGGTACACAACATCTTTGCCCGAAATAAAATGTGTTAAACACTCCTTTTGTTCGGACTTAAATTCCTGAATATTTGGAAGCGTATAGCTAGCACAGACTGATTTGCTTCATTAACTTCCGCCATTGCCAACTCCTCGAAGACTACAATTCAAACACAGCACAGAATCTCAACGTCGTCTCTCACAACTCCCGCCTCCTGCTCGCTGATTGGCTCGGGGTCGAATTGTTTGTTGCGAGCGAGGCCAATGGCCGGAATCCCAGACGGAGTCGTGGAGGGAGATGAAAATCGAGCGGAAGTACGTGGAAGGCAAGGCCAGGCTAGCAGTAGACAGGAAATCAGTGGGAGTAGACAAAGAAAGGACAGCTGGCGTGTGGGTTTAGGAAATGACCACAGGCTGGACTCAGACCTGGGTCCCCATGGGCATTGGAGCTACATATTGTTTGGGACATCAACACTCCTGTTGTACTGTGGCTCAGTGAAATGTCTTCAACCACACTCTCCTCTGACTGACTGTTTGTCGTCCACACATCATTCGCACAGTTATCTGCAGTTTGCCTCTTGAAACTCTCACTTAATTGAGGTCACCAGCTTTGTGTGAAAATAGTAGACCCCTTGCACACCTCCACCTACGGTTTATCGGACTGAGGGACTGCTCGGCTGACACTACTGTGGCCAGTAGCACTGGTGCACCACAGGGGGTGGTGAATTCCCCTGCATTGTTGACGCTTTACAGTTCTGACTTCAAAAAAAACTCTGAGTGACTCATGCCTGCCAATATTATCAGTTGACACCACATTTGTGAGTAAATTAAGGGTGGGCGGGAGTGTGTGTGTGTGTATGGGCGGGAGTGTGTGTGTGTGTGTGTGTGTTGGGGGGGGGGGGGGGGGGGGGCAGCGGCGCCGGAACGAGTTTGAAAGTGGGGGTGCAAAGAAAAAGAAAGACAAATCTGGTTTCGGGCTGGGTTCCCCGAGACCATTTTGAAAATTCCAGAGGCCAACTATTCACGCACGTTTTCACGTGGGATATTACGATATAAGATAGTCTAATAATAATTTTTAAGGTGCGTGGTTAGGTGCTGTGGTTTCATTCAAGCTGATTGGACTGCAAGTAGCGTCTTTTTACGCACAGAGTGATTTAGTCTAGGCTACAAGTTCTAAATGAATAATCTGCTAAAATAAACTGCGCCTGATATTGACAGACACAGACACACCAGCATAACCTGGATTTCCATTCAAGGAATAAAGGAGGTAGTCTATAGTCTACAATAATAATAATCACAATCTCCATTTTCTGTCCTGTGCACGCAGCCAAGCCTTGTTAATGACTGTGATGAAAAGATCTGCACGTAACCTACTTGCTACATTTTGAAGGTTAGCGTAAAAGGTAACCTGTCACTGTTTATCCCCGTAAGAAAACGACACTAGAATCAGTTACCCAACTGTGCCTGTTCCCTTTGTGTTTGACTGTAATCATGTTATACATTAATTAGTGATTAAAAATGACCTTTCTGCGCTCCATACTTGTAACACGAACTGATCTGACCCGAGTTTACGTGTGTGCCTGTCTGCACTCGTGATTCTCTACAACTTTTTACTGCATTGCCATGAAGTAAAGGCAAAAAAGGTGTTTCTTTGTCGAACAAATCGGGATGCAATGTGGGCCTTGATATACCAAAAGAAAACGAGAAATATACGAGAAAATACGAGAAAAACGTTAGGTAAGTCGAGCTATATGAAGTTATTATTTTGCTGTCACTTCGTCTGTTTTATAACCCAGAAGGATGTACTTGGTATCAAATGATAGCTCTGTGTCTCCTCTTTCATCTGACATGCGTGGTATAGGCTATCTATCCGATGACAGGTCCGCGAGTAATTCAAACGAGAGTAATGGGTGTGCAGTTGGTTTTTGTACATGACGTTATTATTTTGCAGTCACTTTGTCTGTTGTCACAAGCCAGAAGGATCGACATACTTGGTACCAATGGATAGCCCTGTGTCCCCTCTTTCATCTGATATGCTTGCCATATCTATGCGTTCACGGGTTCGCGAGTAATTCAAACGAGAGTGGGTGCGCAGGTGAACGCAGAGACTGTAAATATGATGCAATTTGATTTAATTTCATGTTTTTTTTTTATCTTCATACTTTAACGTACAGACAAGTGCGTGGTCTCGTTGGAAAGCCCTACTGCTGCTCTGTCACAGGATAAAGGCTTCTCGCTGCTATGAACAGTTGCGGAGCAATGTAACAGAGAAGAAAGGGTGTGTTTTTTGACGCACTTTGCATCGGCTTCGAAGGGTTACAATTTCACGTACCCCCATTTGGGAACCACTGCTCTAATCAATGCGATGCCGTGTCGGTGTTGTGGTCAACAACTGCCCTTTTTTTTTCACTCCCGAAAAGTGCGTTCGCACCCCCTGCACCGGTGCTTCCGGCGCGCTTGGGGGGGGGGGGGGGGGGGTTCTGGACTTGGGCTGGACTGGGCCATAAAGTGAGTCATGAATTGCAAATGACAGGATATGATGATAGTGTCATATACTAAACAGAAGTATTCGTTTTCTTGTCTTTACTGACAGGACAGAGGAGAATTGGACATGACATGTGGGGGAAATGTGTGGGAGAGATAACAAATTGGATCAGGAAATTACCTCAGATAGGATTTGAATAGGCCTATAGGTCAGAACACTTGAGCACTGGACACGAATGTTGTCTTGAACACTTGTACTATGGCTCCCCCCTCCTTCCATTACTTCGTCTATGCCAGTGGTTCTCAAACTTTTTCTTTCATTCCCCACTTTGATCAAGGGGGGCATTATCGAGCCCCACCTGTCCCTCATCGCTCTAAGAAAGTGGTATACCGGTCAAGCTTAAAATTGTCAAATTTATTGAAATAATGACAAGTTCTAAATATATCCTCTTCAACAGAGTTAAAACCAGCTGGTGCTGCAGATATAATAATAAATAAATACATAACACACATATTTCTGTTTTCCAGCAACATATTAGGAAGTAGCCTATAGGCCATTTTACAGCATTGTAGGCCTACAATATATTCAATGAAATACCAACATGCTGCATTAAATGGATCCATAATCCAGTCATACTGAGCACTGCTGGTTGGGAAATATTTTTGAAATAAACTTGCAGGGATGTGATGTAGGCCTACTGTTTAATACATGGGATCACAAGAGTGCCTCCCAATCAGACGTTTTGCTATTTCACTCAGAAATATCAAAGGCATAATACTGTCGCGATCGAGGCGCCTGTCCCATACTCAAGTTTTTTTGGTGAATGCAGTAATCTTATTTGCTAGGTGAGGTAGGTGCTTGTCTTTGCCTTGTAACTGGACATTTAACTCAAAAGTATCGCTAAGATATCAAATATATCGCTAAGATAGGCCAGCTTCGTCAAGAAATGTTCATTAGTGAACGTGCTTGCAGATTGAAACATGCGCTATTCCTCCAAGAAGAGGCGAGCTCAAACACGCGCGACAGCACTTTACTTCGGGAAAGCCACCTTGCCTCGCTGTGAAACAGTACAGCCTTTTGGTCAGCTACCATCTCTTCGCAAAGTGCGGAGAATAGACACGCTTTTAAGGGCCGGGTTTTGATGAAATTCACCACTCTCACTACAACGTTCAAAATCTCATGTAGGTCGTAACTAACTAAGCTGCCTTGACACGAGCCCTTCCCTGTGAATAACAGAGTGCGTCCATTGCGCATCGGGTGCTACCTGGGCCCAGGCTACAGATAAAATAAAGAAATAAACTCTTGTTTTTCACGTCAGTTCGCGCCCCACCTGGCATGTGCGACCCACAGTTTGAGAAACGCTGGTCTATGCGGTCAAGCCTGACAGAGGGAGGGTACATTGATACATGCATGTAGAGGGTGAAGGGTATTGCAGTGTGAGCAAGCAATATTAAGCAATGAGCCCCTCGAGTCCGTAGGTTACACAGATTTTAGAACAGCTAAGGGGGGTTTTACAGCTTTTCTAAAATCAGTGTAACCTACAGCCTTAAATATAGCCCCACACTCACTAAGAAGTTCAGTGAACTTTGGGAAACTTCTCTATCTATAAGAGATAAGTTTCCCAAAGTTCACTGAACTTCTTAGTGAAGTTGGCACAAGCGCATTGTTTCCTAACGTATCAAGGCGACCTGTGGGCTGCAGCTTGAATTTGTCAGGAGGACAGAAGCCAGTCACCTTCCCTACCTGTATGCAGCGTGGAGCAAATGACAACAGCATTGTCAAAGGTAAGTAAGGCATTTAGTTTTATCCAATATCCAATTGTTATGATAGTCAGTCTTTCTCGGTGTCGTGTTGCTTTAGCTAAGCTGATCTGACTGCCCACATTCCGTTAGCAGCTATCACTAGCTAACGTTAGTGATGTCTATGACTCTGAATGGTAGAAGCTTGCAATGTTCTGGGAAGACATAACCGGTAATGCTGAACAAGGATGTTCCTAAAACATTCACTTTCAGGAACAATTTTGTGTAAAATGGATGTCAGCAAGGAACGTTCTTGGAAATAGTGTGGTGTTGTTGAAATAGTGGCTATTAGGCTAAGCTAGCCTGCTAGCTAATCTTAGTGGCTTAATTCCACAACTAGTGATAGCCGTAGCTGCTACAGTTCAATTATCAGTATAATTATCTGGTTAGCTATTTCCCTGTTTTGCCGAAAACATGTATGTTCCTAAAATATTCACCTTTATAGAAAGACCTTTGTATTGGATGCCAGCGAGGATAGCTAGCTCACTGTGGAGTAAGCTAAACCCCTGATTAAACCTCACTCCCGCCCAAAGTTTTTAGCAATGTCTTGCAACTGCTGCCACTCGATTTGCGGAGGCGCTGCATATAGGTTGAAAAAAATTAAATGGCAATGTAATTTTTAATGCAACATATGTCAATAGAATGCAGGCACATAAAACAATGGCAACCCCACATTCGCCGATCGCGGTCCCTTAAAAAATGCTTGATCAGAGCCAACAAATGGACAAGTTATAGCTTCATCACCATGTAAATGTCCTCCAAGATGTTTAAAAAAGTCCACTGCACTACAAACCTATATAAAAAAATAAATAATTTTCTACTCTTGTTTGTTGTTGCAGACTCTTCTGTTGCAATGCAATGTAAGGAGTGTCCATTTTCTCACCCTCCTGACCCATTACAGGCTTCATCACGGTCACCAGGGAAAAAACTGGCTCTGCCTTCACCCCAAGTGCATGTGCATCTTTAAGACTTAAGGTAAGCTTACATTAAAATTTAATTTGGCACGGTACCATGCAAAAGACAAATCACCTCAGGTCGAAACTACATTCAGTTGTCAATAGTGTACATTCTAATGTGATTGTAGTGCAGTGGACTTTTTTAAACATCTTGGAGGATATTTACGTCGTGGTGAAGTTATAACTTGTCCATTTGTAGGCTGCGACCATAGCATTGGCAATGTACAAAACTTTGTGACACACAAAAGTAGGAAGCACAAACACTTCACAATTAGGGAACTCGAAAATGCAGTAGGTGCACCAGTTAATGATGAACTCAACGTGTTTTAAAATGTATGCAAATTATTTAATTAGATACTGCCTAATTTGCATATGTAAACACTAAATTACAGAAAACTTGTAATACATTATTTTCTCATATTAATGTAAGTTATCTACTGGGAAAGTTTCATAGTGATATCTGCTAGTTAAAATTTTTACCCTATTCACCTGTAGTGTCTCGCCTTAAGTAAAAAAAGAATTAAGAAGACATCTGAGCTGCACCAGCATTCCTCTCCTTCTCTTTACATTTTCTGTCCTGGCCTGGTTGCACCAGATGGTCGCTAAAAGGCACACGTGTGGAGAACCATTGTCTTTTAATTTATTTTTTTGCAAATTTAGTGATGTAGTTCTGTGCTTTTCCACCAAGGATGCAGATGCTGAGGAGGACTAGAGGCATGAAAATTGGAATCTTGACCGTCATTGAAGACGACCTCGCCATGAAAGCACCGGACACTGTCACCAATATCGCCATCGTCCTGGAAGAGACTGTTGTTCTACAGGACATCAAGGATCTGCCATCTGCACTGGCCTACCTATGCGGACTCCTGCATGACATGGGGTGCCAATACTTATGACCCCTGTATTTTAAGGAAAAACATTTATTTATTTATGATACATTATTCTTGTTGGATTAAATGTTGGATATTTCCCTCATTTTTTAACTTAAGGCATTAAGATCAATTTCTAAAAGATGATTTAATATTCCTCTTTTTAGTCAGCGTTAGCAGAGGTGCCAATAATTCTGGAGGGTACTGTAGGTCAGGGGTGTTCAAACTGGCTAAAAATAAAAACATTGTTTGATCTATTTGGATTTTTGAGTTGTTATTTAGACTTGTTTTTGGTTAGAGTCAATGTATTAGTTGGAATTAATATTTTCAAGTTGGGAGCATTTGTTGATTCAACTTGATTATTTAAGTTCTTTACTGTCAAGTACAACTTACTCAAAAAAGCTAGTGAAATGTGTTGACTTGTGTTTTTAAGTTGGAAGAACTTTTGATTCAACTTGAATTTTTGAGTTGCCAACCTAATGTAAGTCCACCTTACTCACAATACTAAGTTTGCATTACTAGATATTTCAAGTTGGGAGCATTTGTTGATTTAACTTGATTATTTGAGTTCTTCACTGTCAAGTTGAAATTACTCAAAAAAGCTAGTGAAATGTGTTGACTTGTTTTTTGAAGTAAACACAGAGTTTTTTTTACAGTGTATGTCATAGTTAAAATTTTGAAAAAAAAACAAAAGAAAATTGGATGGTTATACAATTGATTTTTTTTATATGGGCTGACTGTCCTCTTTCTTGAAAACAAAGCTGCTCTACTGACCCAGTGCTTTAGTGATGGGGTTTTCTGGAGAGTCGAAGGGACGGAAAAGATCACGTCACAAAGGAATATCCCGTTGCTCCCGGAAGTGTGTTGGAGTCGGTCCATGTCCTTGGAAAGGCCCTGGACTGAGACTGAGTCTGATTTGGAGGTTGATATAAGCATGATTGCTTCCTGGTAAGACGTAACCTTCCTTGAAACGTAACCTTCCTTGCCCGGTTACTGTTTGTGAAAAAGCAGCTGTGTTGCTTATGTCATGCTATAGTACTGTATACAAGTACTATAAGTACTGTGTTGCTTATGCCATGCTATAGTATACAAGTATGCTTTAGGGAGTCTTCTAGGTCCTAGAACTCCTCCCCACATTCTGCATAGCCAAAATGTTAAGTTCACATGTCTGAGTAGGAACTGAATTTTTTCACATTAATTCACATTTTTTTTTTCATGTTAATTTCATTGAATTGAAAAAAAAAAAAACTTTCATTTTACATAAGCTTTAAAAAAAAAAAGTGTTAGGGCAACATACTGTAGATTTCACAGAACGAGAGACATGTTCAAAGTGGACCTTGTGAATTTAGGGCCAATCTCAATTCTGTATTTTACCCCTTCCCCTTAGTTTTCGCAGGTAGCGATTGCTTCTGATGTCAAGTAACGACCATTTGGATATTATTGTAAAATATCAAAGGAGTTGTGGGATGTTTACATAGCAAACTGCATGTTTATTTTGTCCCCTATCCCTGTTTCATTCACCCGGACCAAGGTAGGCTGCGAACGAACATAGGCACGTTCAGCTGTTGTTGAAATAATTCCTGAACGGTTTTATTCCGAGCTGAAAATGCAATTATAGCTTATTTGACAGAAGACAGGTTGCTAGTGACAAAATATTAGCTTTCAGTGTGGTACGATCTCTGTAAATTACGTTAATTCAAGTGTTTCAATCATCCAGCTCTCCCTTATGGTTGGCTAGTGGTATCTCATTTCCAAGGGGAATATTCTTCACCCCTATGTCTTGCCACTCGGTTTCGAGGGACAAGGGCTAGGGGTAAGATGAAGGGATAGGGGAAGGGGTAAAACAGAGAATTGAGATTGGCCCCAATGCCGGTACAGGTCAGAGCCTGGAGTGTTCATACAGAGCTCCCTCTGGTGGCTTATTTTCCTGCCTGAACACATCAGCTTTAAGATACACCATTACAAATCATTAATTGTCATTTACCTGGGACAATCTCCTTGGAACAACTTGTGATTAAGTGCCTTGCTCCAGGGCACGATGAAGGTAGATCCTGTAAATCTTCTGGTGTTCCAGCATGACAGCATATTTCTAAAAACTTGTACCTGGGATCAGAGTGCCACTACAAGGTCAGCACAGTTAGTGGTTTTGGTTGAGTTCTGCGAAATACAACAGCCTACTTTCGCTTGTACCAAGAATTAGGCTATTTTGAGATGAACATTTTGATAACAAAATCGAGGAACTAGAGAAATATCTGAAGGGAAAATATAAAACCTTGAAAGAAAAAAACCTAGAACCTAAATATAAACCAATTGAGTGTCCAAACACAAACTTGCTACTCTCTCAGCTGCTACTCTCTCAAGTCAATGTCTCCTGTTTTGGGGCATGCTGGAAATGCCTTTGGGCCTGCTGGACATGTTTTTATAATAATAATAATAATAATAATAATAATAATACATTTTATTTAGAGCGCCTTTCATGTCACCCAAGGTCACTTCACAAATAAACAAAAACAAAAAGGTTGTAAAATTATAGTCATCTCAAAAAAATAAATTAAAAGTAAAAATAAAAAAGTAAAAATCAGTCAGTCACTCAGTCAGTCCATAAGCCATCTTAAAGAGATATGTTTTAAGTGTGCTTTTAAAGTCAGTAATTGAGTCACAATGTCTCATGTAGTCTGGCAGTGAATTCCACAGCTTGGGGGCTATGTAGCTGAAAGCCCTCTCTCCCTGGGTGCTGAGGTTCACATTAGGGACATGCAGTAGGCCTGCTGAGGAGGATCTCAGTGAGCGGACAGGAGTGTAGACTTCTAGGAGTTCAGTGAGGTAGGTGGGGGTATAATTGTGTAGGGCCTTGTATGCCAGGAGTAGGACTTTGAAATGTATTCTGTAGGCAACTGGAAGCCAGTGCAGTTGCATCAGTAATGGTGTTACATGACTAGTGGATTTGGAGCCTATAATAATCCTTGCTGCAGAATTCTGAATTAGTTGGAGCCGATGGAGTAGCTTGTTAGGGATTCCGGACAAGACGGAATTACAGTAATCAAGGCGCAATGTCACATACGCATTTACAAGGACTTCTGCACTCTGCTGGGTGACCGCTGGGCGAAGCCGTGCAATGTTCCTTAGATGGAAAAAAGCACTTCGAGACTTTATGTGCGCACTAAATGAAAGTGTGTTGTCCAGTATGACACCAAGGCTCTTGACCGGGTTGGAGCAAGGGATGGTGCTGCCATCTATACAAAGGGTGAAAGGTTCCATCTTAGCAAAAGCTGATTTGGAGCCAACCACTAAGAGCTCAGTCTTACTGCTATTCAGCTTCAGGTAGTTTTGTGTCATCCACAAGTTTATGTCATGCAGGCAGGCAGTAATTGCAGCTGGAGGAAGAGTGGCAGTAGGTTTTGTAGATAAGTAGAGCTGGGTGTCGTCAGCATAGCAGTGAAATTGAACACCATGTTGTCGGAGGATAGTGCCAAGTGGGAGGAGGTAGATAATAAACAACAGAGGGCCCAACACAGACCCCTGGGGTACCCCTCTTGTCACAATTATTATGATAAACTTAAACTATAAATTCTAAACTATAAACTATTCTAGCTTAGTGCTTGGGATCAGAGTACCACAACTAGGCCAGTAAAGGTAATGGCTGTGGTTGGGTTTAAAAGGATCGAGCCTGCCCGCCAAATATTGCTCCTGAATTGTTTTACTATCTACTGTATGAACCACTGCAAAGTAGTACAACATTCAACATGGATTTTTTGGGGGGCAATATCTGGTATACAGACTCTATATTTCCTATTGACTTTTCCAGCTGTCCAGCATCTACAGTTGACCAGTGTTGGATGTACGTGGCCTTAGTTGACTTTTCACTTGTGGATGAGTTCTGCTAAATAGGACAGCCTACTTAAACCTTTACCAAAACATTAGCCTATTTGTTACCATTGAAGAGGAAGTAACTGTGGCACATGTTTCAGCAACAGTTTTAGATTATTGGATTATTCAAGGATTAAAGTTTTCCGTCATACGACGGATTTCCGTCAATTTGATTTTTAGAAATGTCATATTTGAGATCGAGGCAGATCCGATGAGAAAAAAAAATAAGAGGGGGGGGGGGGGGAGACTATCACCTTTTCTTTTCCTTCTTTCCAACTACAAATATTAGGTCCGATGAATTAATGTGTGTGATGGTAAATGTTTAAAGACCTAATAGTGTTCTTGAGAACTTTCTGTGTCTCAATCAGTGACCGCTCAAGAAGATAGCCTACGTCAGCCATGAGTTTCGCTTTGTTTATGTTGTAGCTACACGCTTGTCTCATTGGCCTGGGGCGTTTGCTTAAAAAAAGAACACGTATGGAGGACTAATAACGGTCTAAAAGTTGGATTATAGTGACACAGTTGAGACAGCTGATGAGGTTGCGTTTAACTTTTTTGGATATGATATTGTGAGCTCTATGTGCGAATTCGGAAAAGAAGCGTAGGCTGTGTTCTTTCCGTGCATCAATGTAGACAATTTCTTACTATCGCGAACTCTTGTCAGGGGAGGTCATTCATTTTGGGTGTCACCTATGACTTGAACGGAACGGAAGGTTTTGACTGAGTGTGTTAACATAAAATAATAATAATATTGTCATCATCGCAAACTGTTTAGTAAGGGGGTCAGTCGTGTTTGTGACGCACAGACAGCCTTGTAGCCTATTTTGCTTAGGCCTCACTTTTAACGACAGTAGGTTGTGAGTGTATGTTGACAAAAAATAACCATGCAATTAAAATAGTCAACTTAAAACTTTGCTATAAAATATTATTAATTTATAGCACAAAACCATAACCAGTAGGCCTACCAGAACCTTGCATATTAGTGTAATTTGTGTGTGTCTATTTGGCAAGGCCACTAGCTGTCATGGATGCGTTGTTGCTAAAGGAAGGCAGGTGTCAAAAGTTAAAAAATAAATGGAGATGGGCGGCTGTTGGAAATGGGGGAGAACAAACAAGCCATGGTGTAAAGAAATTAAAGTGCCAGGGGTTTGCTTTTGCGCGGTTTGCTGCAAGAAAATTGTTTATGGATGCAATAGGAAAACGTTTTAGTACGCCACCAATCAGAAGACCGCCATAAGATTAACGTTCGTGCATTTCAGGACATCTTCCCCACCTGGTGCAACTAGCCACCACAACAGCTACGTTTATCTACTGACCGTTTTTACGTTTAGAAAGTAGGCTATGCATGTTCTTTCATAGCGCAACACGACCTGTCCCTCACCATATCGCAACCTCTTGTCAACCTTATACAATCTGTTGCTGAAGACAAAAGCGCCCTCTCCAGATTGTCGTTATCAAATGTGCAGACCGCCTGCATGAGCACACACAGTATTGCTGCTCATTGGAAAACTGAGTTGTCTGTAAAACTCAAAATTACCATATTTTCATTAAATGCGGATGAGGCAACAAATGGAAATATGAACAATGAATGTTCTGATTCGTTACTTTGATGAGGAAATTGGAAGTCTTGCAAACTTGATTTTATAGATTTTACTTGTGTTGATTTGCATATTAACAAGAAAAAAATCTCCCCTTTAAACACTTTTGGCCTGAAGTAATTAAATAAGAGTGTAAGTTAAAGCCTTTCTACAATATTGCTGCAGTAGAAAAGAACAGCAATGGCTAATCAGCAATGGTCAGGGATGGTACTAAAATATATTTTTGTTCATCAGGAAAACTCAATCTCAATCAAGAACACTCTCAATTCGCCTTATTCACATGGTGGCCATTGGCGGCTAAAACGAGGCTACAGGGTACACAACCCATAGGATTGTTATGATCTATGCATTCACCTGTAGGTTGCATTAATTATATAGTAAGTGTCCCCTGTAGCCTCGTTTTGGTTTAAACAATGGCCGCCGTGTGAATAAGGCGAATACTCTCTTTATTTTGCTGTTTGCGTCTTTTTGTACATTAAAAACCAATAGGTCGCGACCGCAAAAGGGGTGCTATCTCTATAGGTAGATATGAACAACGTATTAATTTATGGCCTGAAAAAAGTTTTCAGAATCAGAATCAGTACAGTATGTTGACACAGAGAAGGAATTAGCTTCCGACCATTGGTATCTATCCAGCAGTACAAATACGCAACATACTGTGACGTGGGTATCAAATGATCACACCATGATTGTTGATTCGCTCTCTACCGTTTATTTAACAAGTCAGATACATACATACAGTAACAACAACACAGCCCTTTTATGTTTTTAAAGCTCACAGCACACATGGTGGGGGTGGGAGAGACCACACTTAACCAAGAACCTGACATAGGCTACCCACCACCCAAACACATAATGTACACACTGGTTAACATAAATACCCGCACTACATTGGTCATTTTGCATAGAATATCATACAGAAAATGTACATATTTACATACAGGACACAGTAAGATACATTTTTCATATCTAAGATTTGATGTAAGATAATAAGGTCATACCGGAGTAATATACGTAGTGCAAAAAAGAGTAGGCTACCGTACATGACACAAGAGGCCCAAGTAATACAAGAGTATGCACACAATAGGTGACTCAAGTCAGCTATTTGGGTGATGTCATGAGGAAATCATTGTGTTGTGGAGATCACAATAATATATGGACATTTGTAGAATAGTGCAGTATGAGGCCAGTTGGTGTATTGCACTTTATGAGTAGGGAATGTACTGTATGTTAGAAGTTCATTTTAGAGGAGACTGACCACATGGTGCAGTTGCCAGACTGTGAGCTGCAGTTAGGCTACTCTGAACAGGTAGTTCACAGCATTTTCAGTGTGGATGTGTGTGTCCATTAGAGTGTGGCTACCCGACCCGAGCCCGACGGGACTAGTGTTGCACGGTGTATCGATACCAAAAAGGTATCACGATGCCTTCACGCAAAAAACGATACGATTTCCGACGTTTTTAGAATCGATACTTTAGTAAAACGATTACTTTAGTATAAAATAATAACGTTCATGCGTCTGTGTGAACTGCTGCTCTCTGCTCCTTGCACGCATCTAGGCAAGAGGGCGTGTCAAGCAGGCATCTCTGAGTGAGTGAGTGGCAGCTATCATCCACAAAGTTCTTTGCCGACAGTCCTCTGCCTTGTGGATAAAACAAAAGGTGAAGTGAAATCTGGAACTATATGGGATACATCGGGAATATAGTGAAGGTAAGTCATCAGGTACACAGAGGCCCGTTTGTAAAATATGTGTGAAAGTCATTTATAAGCTGTAGCCTAGGCTACGCATGGCTAAACACCTCGCAGACATATCCCAACACTTTTAAAGAGTTCAAAGAACGACAGGTTAACGAATATGCTATAGAAAACACGACTACATGGTTAGTGCCAAGTTCTTCTCTTTTGTTTTAGTCTAGCCTAAGTGAAACGAGTAGGCCTATGGTTCTCTGGGATAAAGCGAACCTTCCTTCATCAATGAATTTTGACGAGACATAACGAGGTCATTAATTTTGATGAGACATCACGAGCTGCTGTAGCCTAATCATAGGGTGCTAATGTGATGAAAGCGCAACGTTCACGCCGGAATATCATTACCATAACTTGTAAACAATCTATTTCATGTTCGGTCAGTACTACTGGTAATATTTGTCATGGCATGTAGACTGCAATTTGTTCAATAATTATTGCCCAGATGATGGATAGGCTACCCGAAATGCGCTAATTAAAGCCCACAGCATATTATCACCGTAGGCTACATGTTGAGTAAAAATAGCGGCTTATTGTTACGTGGTAGAAAATCATGTTATCAAAGAAATGGACGCAATGTAGGAATGCACACAGATATATTGCAACAGGTAATGGTAGGCCTATCTGACGAAGACCTGAGTGGTTGGAACGTCGTACTTGTACACTGGGCACAAGACTATCCTCACATTTTTCCCTTTGCAACTGTCAAAGAAATCCCAGAGCCCGTCTACGGAGAGCCTTGCCACTCCGTATTAAGTCCCATTGTACCGAATTTTGGATGCAGTTCCACCAGAGTTCCACTGGGGGCGATCGCCATGAGTGCAGAATGAATGGGAGTCAATGGAGCTAGACGGCTAAATTTGTCTCTTTCACCTGATTGTCGTTTACAAATCTCAGATTTGATTGTAGTTTGTATAACTTCAACATGGGTTATAGGTCAAAAGTTGAATGAACGAGTACTTATGTCCTTTTGATTTCTTACAGGTTGGGTCGTTGTTGCACATAACACGCTAGCATTGTGCTAATGAATGACGTCATTGACACATTTTAAAGGCTTTTTAGAACAATTAAGTGACTTTAAAAAATATAATACTCAACCAAGTGTATTTTCTTTGCCTCCCCTTTCGAATACAATACTCAAATTACTTGAAAAAAAATTATATCCCGAGAAAAGTGGATTTTGAGGGGTACAGCTCCATAGACCTCCATGCATTCTGCACTCGTGGACGAGCGCCCTCATGTGGAACCACAGAAGGAACTGCAACCAGTTCAGAAACCGGAAGTTTTCCGAGAGTGGCAGTTCTCCCCGTATTAGACATTCTCTGGAAATCCCTTGAACACGAGAAGGCCTAGGGTAGCCTATACTGTACATCAGATGGCCTAAAGATTAGTTTTTTTCAGTTGGCTTACCATCGTACTGCGCAGACTCGCACTTAACTTTGTGACGTTAGCCATCGAACTGAATCTTGTAACTCGTAGATGGTTCACATAGAAATTCTTCTCACACTTCCTTCACCTTCAAAGTCATCAAAGTTAAACATTTATTTATGTATTATTATTAATATCATGCTAACAAGTGATATCAAGTCATGTTAATGTTGAAACTACCACACATGATCATCTTCAAACACAATCATGGTAAAATAAAACAAAAAAGTTATAGCCTTCATCTTTCCACCTTTCCGACCTACAGTCAATCCACAGAATTTTTTTTTAGGTTTACTTGCCTCTATGTAATGCTTTACCTTAACATATGGTATTGTAGGCTACATAGCTTTGTTCATGAGTTTCCGTGCTGGCAGGACTTCTTATCTTATTCTCAGCTTCTTATCCAAACAATACGGTTGTCTCTCTACTGTGCATCTCAGGCATACAGTAGCTAGTTCATTCACCAGGGTGTAAATAGCATACAGTACTATATACACCAGGGTATGAATAGCATCCACTTCTAACTATACATTGATGCAAACAGCATACCTTATTCAGAGTACATTATATTTGTATTTAAATATATGGTAATATTTGTACCAGACGAGGTACTAATAGAACACATTGCTGTGTGCACCGGGGTACGAATAGCATACAGTGATATTTGTACCAGACAGGGTACTAATAGGACACATTGCTGTGTGCACCGGGGTACGAATAGAATTCACTTCTTATTGCACCAGGGTACGAATAGCATACACTGCTAATTGTACCAGGGGTGCAAATAGCCTTACCCTTATTTTTTTTCTGGGGACTTTTTACTTTTACTCCTTACATTTTAACACGAATATCAGTACTTTCTACTCGTTGCTTTAGTTTCAAATAGTTAATGAGTTACTGTTATTATTTTTCGTGTCATCAATAGTGGATGGGAATAGGCTATACGTTGTACTTGACGCACCACTACAAGATGACTCGACAGATTTGGGTGGCATTCATTTGCGGCAAATCATTGCAGCTTGATGGCAGTAACGTTAACATTAGCACATAGTAGTAGGCTATGTCTCAATTAAATTTAGTCAAAAATGCCCTCCTCCTCTCCTCGCCTTTAGTGCTTCCCTTCTAGCTGCAGTGTAGCCTATATCCTTAGCAATAAGTAGATGCAGCATTGGGTCTTGAACAGGGATGTAGTTGTGGCTACACACAAGTAGGCCTAAAAGTTTACCCACCTCTGAAATTTCAGAAATAATTTATCCACCTCTTATTAGAGTTTATCCACCTCTCAAAAGAGTTTGTTCACCAATTACAACTGTTAACATTTAAAAATCACACTGTATTATCCACAATAATATAACAATATGTGCACTCATCAACACTCTATGAACCACTTAATGTCACTTTTGTTATAAACATTGGACAATAACCTCCACCATCATCAAACGAGTTCTGAATGCCTTTTCAAAAAATCTGATGCCACATGGAGCAGTCCACCTCGTGATCACAGAATTCATAGTTCACCCACCGCTTATTTTACCACTACATTCCTGGTCTTGAAATATTCACAGGAATCCATAGGAATTAAATATTCATGTTGTTTTATCCAATATTAGTTGTGCAGATGTATAGTCCATCTTATACACACCCATGAAGCCAACTAAGAAAATGCAAAAATAGTGTAATTTGTGTAATTATTCCATTTTGTGTAGTCATTCTATACCTGGTGCTAGGGCTCAGTTGTGTTTCTAAAATCATATCAAGTGACCTAGAGGGCTGAAATGTGGTTAGTTCAGATATGCTTGTTATCCGGCAGAAAGAAAAAACAATATTCTAGGCTCTGTAACTTTGTGCCAGTGCTTCATAAGAAACTACAGGATCTTAGCTTTCTAAAGATGTCCAGCATTTGATGGTAGGCCAAAAGAACACACTGCCCTCTGAAGTAGGTGGTGCAATGTGTGTGTGTGTGTGTGTGTGTGTGGGGGGGGGGGTTACAATGATAAAATTTAAAAGAGAGAAGCTTGCACTCTTGCACTCTAGTAGCCTAATTGTGTGGTCCAGGTACCGTTGCATAAAAAATGGTTGTCATTCACAAGACTACTTTTACTTTTATACTTTAAGTAAATTTCCAAGCCTGTACTTTGTTACTTTTACTTGAGGAAAGAAGTTAAATCAGTACTTCTACTTTTACCAGAGTATTTTTTAACACAAGTATTTGTACTTCTACTTGAGTACGGGAAGTGAGTACTTTTGCCATCTCTGGTTTTATGGCTCTAGGTAGAATATGCTTGCTGTAATATTTAAAACGGCATTTATCTGCTTCAGAGGGCACTGCTGTAGTACATACCAACACAAGTACAGATGTGAGAGTGTACAATAAAACACAAAAAAATGTAGACCATATGTATATATTGTAACGACCCTGGCCTTGGATGCCTGTGCTGCTTCTCTTTCCCTGTTTGTGGCAGGTGGCTAGGGCCCAGGTGTATTACGGATTGCAGACCAAGACCCAAACGCAGACCAAATGCAATCAAGCAGGTTTTATTGAAGATCCCAGTCAGTAGAAAACACCACAAATGACAGTATAACAGGTGAACAGTTGTACTGTTGTTAAAGTCCAAAGACAACTCAGAAGATCCAGGAAAAAAGTTCCAAAAACAGACAAAAAGCACAAAAGATCCAGTCAAATAAAGTCCAGGGCAACTCTCAGAAGATCCAGGAAAAAGGTTCCAAAAACAGACAAAAGCACTGGCAAACACAGACAGGCTAGGCAAAGAACTTTAACATCAGGCTTCAAAGCTTAAATAGCAGAAGGGAGGCCTCTGATTAAATGAACAGCAAACTAGGCACAGGGAGAAATCAATTGCAACAGAGCCTCATAGTAGGCTGCCATGAAAGACAGCCCTCTTTCTACTAAACAAATAAAATTTCCTGCCCACCAAGGATGATGTGAAACCATGTGTGGGGAGGCTAGATTTTTCAAGATTCTGTCACGTCTTGTCCTGAGAATGTATTAAATGATAAATATGAAATCATGAAAATATATGTCTATAATGTATCAGCTCTAATATGTATTATATGGATGCCATTGATATGCTCTTGTTACTGAAGGCAAGTGAAGATAAGTTAGTAAATACAAATACAGGAATTCTAGACAAATTGACTACCAACTGTATAATGCACCTATCATAAATATAGCTGATTTGCAACACCCATCCCTGGGGGGTTTAAGAGGGCAAGATACGCACAACAAGATACAATGAAGCACAAAGTAATAAGGATAATTAAGCAATGCGGTAAGATACACACACACACACACACACACACACACACACACACAGAGAGGATTGCTGTTTGAAGAACCAGGATTTTTCCTATTTTGTAGATTTTTCCAGTGCTTTTGAGTGTTTTTTTGGTTGGTTTACATGTTTGTATGGCGCCCTCTCTGGTCATTGTAAAGAGCTACCTGAGTGGCAGAGAAAATAGTGCTGCTGGCTTCCTTTGTGTCTGACCCTAGTGCAAGGCCTTTAACTATTTATTTGTAATTTTTTTATAATCTATCGTATTGTCAAGAGCACTGAAGAGGTGTATGGCTTGACTGTTAAGTTCAAATATCAACAATCTTTCTCATGTATTGCTCATACCCGCTTCAAGGAAAACTTAATAGTGTTGTAAGTGGAAAATAATGCTGGTCCTTTCAAACAAGGAAATACAACGTAAGTATTTACTGTTGTTTACGGATTTTAAATTTTTCCATTATTTTGACAGTGAATGGTCATGTGAAAGATGACTGGGCTGTTCACCATGCCGTTTTGTTTTCCCCAGTCGGATCTTCTCTGGAGAAGCTTTTTTTTTCAAATGAGTAAATAGCACAGCATAATGTTTGGGGATGTATGACCTCTAGATGGCGACCAATCCTAGCTGATGTTGAAGAGAGGGGAACTTTCCAAATTGGAGTCACTCTGGGTTAGGGTTTGGTTGGGTGGGACAAAACACAAAACATCTTCAGACAAACACAGAAATTGCACACACACACACACATATAAAATCCACAAGCCAGGATAAAGCCACATCTCTTTCACCTCTCTTTTTTTTTTGGTGTCTGTTGGCAGATGCTGTACAAAGTCAGATGTAATAAGTACCCTCTGTGTTGATGGATGTTGCCTTTAACATTTATCGTGTAGGTCAACAGTAATGTCATCAGTGTCCTGTTGGGTTCTCCTGCTGTAGATATCTCAGAAGATCTCTCTGTAAACGCTAATGCTGTGAGTGTGTGAAATTGGGACAGCAGTGTGCTTTCAAGCCAATTTCCCAAGGATTTGCCCGTTTCTGTGAAACCCTCCACTAGAAATAAATAAACAAAGCTGACAGCTATGACGGGGTCAAGGGGTACACCTGAAGGGTATCTACACAAGGAATGTAGAACGCCTCTATATTATTCAATAAATACTATGTTTTGAAAACTGCATGTGCTTGCATATGAACAGCATCTGTAATGTTCTCAAGATGATGTCATAAGACAAAAAAACAATAATAAACAAACACATTGTAGTGGCACAAGGGCTGCTCATGGCATGAGCAAGCCATGTGTGATGATGAGCTGTGTGTGATGAGATTGTACTTCACTTTTGGCTTCAATGTGGGGGTAGATTAACAAGGCAGAGGCTTCAGGAACACTGTTCACTGTTTAGAAAACCGTGGCTCTTGGAAGGGAAAACATATATTCTGAAAAGAAGTAGGAACATGATAGGGAAATTGTATGGCTATCATGGTTCTTTTAATAATGAATCCAGGTCCAGGCAGTTGGATTTGAAGAAATTAAAAGGCTTTTATTCACTGAGCTAGATCTGTCCGACTTCTGGATGTGTGGAGTGCATTATTGCATTTACACTTCCCCAGTACCGTATGGTGTGTTCAGATGTAAACATCTTGTGTGTGTGATTTTGTAAGTATAAACACCTTTAATAAAAAAGCTACACATGCATGCTTTCGTCCACCTTGCATCTTAATGTTATGTTATTCATCGCCCCACTAGCACCTCTTATAATTGTATTGGTCTTTTGGAGTCGGGAATAGTTTAATGTCAATAGACCTTTTCCAATGACATCATAAACTTTTCACAAGGAAGTGTATTCACCAGGCCTTACAGATCTTACAAATGTTCAAGTTAAGATGTGCATGTGCCATTGTTTCTCTGGCTGCAAAGGTGACTTAGCCTTATAATCTGCTGCTTGTGTTGACCTTATGAACCACACACACACACACACACACACACACATGCCCCACGCACACACACACATACACACACCCTCTGACCCCCCAAACACACCTTACTCCCCTCTAGACTACCCCTGGGTCCTGAGAGGGTGCCAACCATTTGTCTGATGCTGCTAAGATGGAGCCACAGGGGACACATTACATTTAGTGAAGCCATACAGACGGTCGACTGAAGTTGATTCAGTCTATGGTGCTATTGTATGTGTGTGTGTGTTTGTGCACGTGTGTGTGTGTGTATTAAGATGTCTGATTTGGGCTGGCAACCCTCCCGCTCCACTAGCCCCTCAATTCAGATTAACAGAATCAGAAGTCATCACCATCAGCAATAACATTGCCACCATCAATTCCACTACCCTTCCTCTACTTGTCGCCTCTCTCTTCCTTCTCTTCCTCCTCTTCCTAGATGCCTGCAGGCAATACTGGCGAGATTGATTTTTTCAAGTGGCTGAATCTAGCAGCTTGCGCTCGAGTCTCATAATCAAGTTCATGATAATCAAGCGCTCCACGCAGACCCTCATTTGTATGGCTCCTCATCTCCCTCTGCATCCAAAAAACAAAACAACACAAACAAACAAATAAACAAAGACCAGAGTGACATCGCAGCATGCTCAGCCATCACAACAGCCCACTGAGATGCCAGTGGAAATGGCTACTGTCCTGCTTTGATGTGGTTCTGGTCAATTATTCAGGACACCAGCTGTAGGCTGAAGCACCACCAGCCACAGAGGTCAGCTATTAAACTGTGCCCTGTTGGTGGCATCAGTGTGGTTACTATTTTCTCAGAGAGTAAATACCTATATGTCTTCTTAAATGTCACCCTTGAATAGACCTCTGAAATTCGTCTATACCTTTGTTCGTCATCCTTTCCCATATGGTACCGGGATCTCCTTATATGGGCAAAGACCACTGTGGTTTCTAGACGTCTGCGTTTCTGCCTGATGATAGCGTTCGGTTGATTAGGATCCCTTTTAAGAGGGTCTGCAAAGTAGCCCCTTGCTGTTGCCGGAGTGATTTCCAACCGTGATTTCCAACCGTGATTTCACCGGGCCTTGAAGGCCTCCAGGGAGATGGCTCCAGCAGTGACAACAGAGCAGTTACTGAGATCCAGGAAGGGTCACCCAAGAAAAAAATAAGAGAGATGATTGAAGATGAGGTGACCGAGATGTAACCTGCTTTCAAGCTTAGCGAGAGAGAGAGAGAGAAGAAGAAGCATTAGTCGTGCATGTTCTGTTCAAAAGCACACGGTGGCGTCCCAGCGGGTCTTGTTTCAACAAGGGGAGTGTGAATGGGGCATGTGGTTTGTTCCATTAAGGAGATGGCAAATGGAACAGCAAACAGTGGCGCTGCATCTGTGCCTCCACCTTGCCCTGAGAAGTAAATTATCGCACCTTGAAAGCAGTCATCCACCTCCACTCACTCCATTTGGGGGTGAAAAGACTGTGGCCAAGTGGTGAAATGAAAGAGTCACATTCTGTCATTTCAATCACATGGCAACATCTCTGTGTGATATTTCCAGTTTTCCGTGCATGTGGCACAATTTTTAAAGACAGCAACAAACTTTCCATTATTTAAAGCATAAACCATGGGGCTGTGAGGTCCCAGTCACACGTCAATATTTAAACCTCTCTAAATGTTTTATGTTGGAAACAATCACAAAAAATCTATTCGTAAATGTTGTTTATAAATGATCCCTCCAAAAGTAAACATCTTGGGTTGCGAGAAAACCATACAGAGATTAAGAAGCCATTCATTGACCTGGACGAGAACCTTCCAGTTTCAATTCCCTGTTGGATGCAGTGTAAGAAATGTGTCAATGGTCCATTTACACTGATTCACACCATCACTCTGCCCAGCTATGAAAAAGTAGCGCTGCCTTCTCACTTGCATGTGATGTTTTAACTGTAAGCCATGTATGAAAAACATCCACCTTGGGGAATACAATGGCAGAGAGGACAGCAAAAACTCCTACAGTTAAAGGTTTAGTTAGTAAATAAAATACATAAGGATAAACTATCAAACCCAGACCTACATGTTTATTGGACACAACTCAACACTAGCTGTCAACTTACCCTATCCGTATAGCAACACTAAGATATATTTCAGTCAGGACCACTTTGTCAAGAAGGTTGATTGCTCTTGGTAATGCATAATGTTTCATTTGGTGGTATGCTCTGTTCTGGGAGCCCCCTGCCCTTCCATGTGCAAATCAATGTCTAGTTGTGTCAATGTCAACAACTAGACATTGATAAGTCAGATGTATGAGGAGGAGATGGGGTGGAGGTGGGTTGCAAAAAGGCTTGCAGAGAAAGCGGCAAGAGTAGGCATGCTACAGCAGCTTAAAAAGGGCACCCTGAAAGGGACCAATATAAGAGCGAGTGATCAGCTGATCAATCAGCTGGGTAGTCAGCTGAGCAGTTAGCCAAGTTGCTGAGCATGACTCCTAACGCTATGCTCCATTTGAGTGATGCTATTTGTATGTCTGACTCACAGAATCTGGCAATATGGGCTGTTAGAGTGGACCAAAATGTTGCATTGAAGCTTAAATTGCAGCATTACTTTGAAGGCTATCAAGGTAGTTGACATAAGTGTGCTTGTTTTTCATCGGAGGGGATAAACATGACAAACAACAAACAAAGGAAAAGCCAGTGATTTTCCTCAACAATGCACTGAGGATGTTCCTGACTATGCCGACAGTTAGAGTCTACAGTTAGAGACATACCGTGTAAAGAATGCTATCATAATAAGGACTGCTGAAAAGTGAGGCGTCTAAAATCTGTATTTACCAAGAGCTATGGGACATTTGTGAAGATGTATCTGTGCCCTTTAAAGCAATTTTGCAACAAGTCAGGCGCTAACAACTTCCTAGTATTTTGCTTTATTTATTTATTTATATAGCTGATGCGTTTATGCAATAGCCTGACGAGCCAGACCCACATTAAAATGTAGGGTCTGGGCACTCACCGTTCGCAGTGCTCAGTCCGAGGGGCGGGATAATCGGTTGTCTTTCAAACTCCCTCTGCACGCAATAGGACAGCGCTGAGTCCCATGCGTTTTCCCACCAGCGGAGCTAGTTGGCTAGTTCAAACTTTTGCCAACTTAAAACAAGCTTAACTCGTGTCACACTGTTGGCCAACAGCAACATCCATCTTCTTTGTTTTCACATAGCAGGGAATTCCAGCCAAACTGTTGCAACTCTGCCATCAATCATTGTGTTAAGCCCGCCTAACGACTCTATACACGATTTGATTGGCCTGATAGAAGTTTAATTTTTCGAGCTCACAAGCCAACGGAGAGTTGCTAGACTAGCCCTGGTAGCAAATGTAATTTGCTGCCGCTAGGGTGCGTCTAGATTTCTAGGCTATTTGGAGACAATAATCGCTCAGACAGTCCACCTGAGGCAATGGTGTAGCTAGGAATCGAAACCACAATGTAAAGGCTACTGCATGTTATCCGAGTTCCTTAGCCACTAAACTACCACCACCCCTGAGCCCTTTAAATGTTTGTTTGTATGTGTCATACATACATCTACAGTGACAGTGACACAACCACAGTCCTAAAAAAAAGTCAAGGGAGAAAAAACAAAGGCGCTCAGTCATTTCATTTAGGTTTGGGGGCAAATGGGCAGGGTGAGGTTGGATATAAATAGGTTGGTCAAGTCAATCCACTCCACCAATCATTGTTTAGCACTTATATACCCAATGTTGATATCCAATGAACCAATGAGCTCTACCAATCACATTGATGAAACATCTCCAACACAAGCTTAGCAGTATGTAAAATGGCAGCATAATGTGCTTATTTGGCGTAAAGAAAGTCAAGGTTGTCCAACAAATGGAGACAAATGCAACCATATGACTTTAATTGTAGAACACATTTTGTAAATAATGAAAAAAAACACTGAATAATAGATAACACATCACATTAGTTAATGAAATAACCTGATTTCAGTGCTTTTGCCATGTACTAATCAGTGAAGACAATATTGGGGTGTCTGTTGTTTGGACTCTCAGCCACATTGTTCAGGACTCACTGCATGGCATACTATCTGTAAAATTGGCCAAACAAATGAACATTTAGCCATACACATTATACTTTCAGCAATTCCACTCTGTATTGCTATCCAACAACATCCTTGTTTATCATTGGCTGTTCTACAAATTCCCAGGATGTTGATGTTAATTTGTGTGTGAAGCAGTTTCCTTTGGCCATTGTTTGGGCTTTGAATTGCAGCTTTGATGCCAAAATAATAATTTCCAGTCTTGAACTACAGCGTAAACAGTCTAAAAAAGATAAACAGTCTATGTCCATTCTGTTGAGATATACAATTCAAACCATTGTGTTATGGATGAGTGTCAAAATAAATATTTCTTGCCATACCAATTGGAACAATTGCTGAGATTACATCATCAGCACACACACACACACACACACACACACAGAGCCAGAGTGGGACCACTTTTCAGCCCGGGAGTTTCAGGCCCAAGACCAGCCTACTTTTTCCATGGTGGTGGAAATTGGATAAATTAAGCAACAGTTCAGTTCTTACTATCCTGCAGTTTTTATTAGTACCATGGTTCAACAATGTGTAAAGGTTATATAATAATTTACCTAAACTGAGAAGTTAACAAAAAATATTCCACTATTCCACAAGGATAGGTTGATAAGTTAACAAAAACAAAAGAAAGAAATAAAGCATTTGAAATGTATTCCACTGTTCCACAAAGAGGCATATTGAACTAATGTTTACATGTTTTTCAGCGTGAGTAGGCCATCATATTGGTGCTTGGTGATGATCCTCTACTACTCACTTCTGAGCAAACAAGGCATATAGGTTGATCATGTAGACTACCATTGCCATATGCTGATCTTTCTTACATTAAATCATTTTAATTCATATTGTTTGCTCTTTTATCCTCTCTACTTGTCACTCATGGCCTCCTCATCGCTAATTTCGGGCTCATCATCATCATCATTTTCAGCAGGGACTGGCTGATCTACTGCTCAGAGGCTACAATTTTCACTGCATAGCCACACAGATCAAGCTTGGGCTTTGTTGTCAATATTTGCATAATATTCGCAACGTCTATGAATCGCAATGTTGGATGATACAAAAAGGCTAATATTTTAATTTATTTAATAAGTTGACAACGCTAACGCCCAATATTACCCAATAATTACGTTGCTAATCATTGGCTAGGCTATCTCTCTTACCAGTTGCCAGTGTCTGTCTTCTTAAAAAAAAATCTGGAAGCTTGGCACATTTGGCAACATCCTCCTCCAATGCCTTCCTTTCTTTTTTTACCTGGCCTTTTCAGTCCCTCCTGGCCTCTTTATACCATCCATCCTCCCTGTCGCTTATCGCTACGGTAGGGCCAGCCCGGCTATCGGTAGGCCTATCTGAGAAAACTTTTTGGAAAAGACGGGCTATATGGACCTCCCACACACACACAAGCAAATACACAAATTCAAACTCAGGAAATTAAAATAAAAAATGTTTGTCACAATGGAACTTCAATGACACAAAGTTGTACACTGCCATACAAACACAAAAACTGACAAACACATACACTGTACATACATTCAGTACAAAAATATTCATATCTGTATATCAAAGAGGTGTGACTTGGATTCTATCGACAGAGCGTGTGTGTGTGTGTGTGTGAAACGGGGGGTGCAGTAGTCTAGCCCAGCTCTGTCCTGCTGGTGATCAGGAACTCATCTGCTCCCTAAATTTGTGTGTGTGTGTGTGTTGTGTGTGTATGTATGTATGTATGTATGTATGTATGTGTGTGTGTATGTGTGTGTGTGTGTGAAACGGGGGGTGCAGTAGTCTAGCCCAGCTGGTGATCAGGAACTCATCTGCTCCCTAATTCTGTGTGTGTGTGTGTGTATGTATGTGTTGGTACGCATGTGTGCGTGTGTGTGTGTGTATGTGTGCGTGAGTGAGTGTGTGCATGCGTGAGAGTGTGTGTGCGAGCGTGTGTACGAAACAGGGAGGATACTCTAGTTCCGTCTAGTTGGGTCAGCAGGAACTCATCTGCTCTTGGTTGAGGAGGCCAGGGGGAGCTGCGGAGTGCGACACTAGTGGCGCGGCGCTGCGGTTATCCCGACTGCTGTTGCGCCACCGGAGGTTGCTGGCCGTGTCATAGCCATCGTCGCCCTCGTCTTTATCAGAGGTCAAGTCGGTCTGCAGGCAGCAACAGACGTGGCAGCACGGGCAGCAGCAACACAGCCCGCAGAGATTGCGCAGCTCACGGCGGAAGGACTTCCGAAAGACATAGTAGATGAGCGGGTTGTAGGCGGTGGAGCCCTTGGCGAACAGGCACGGCAGCAGGCTGACGAGCGGAGTCACGCTGTCCTTGCCTGCGGTGTGGAACATGGTCCAAAGACTGATGGCCACGTAGGGCGTCCATGCCACCAAGAAGCCAGAGCTGATCAACACAGCCATCTGGGAGGGAGAGGGAGGGCCATAGAAAAATAGGGAGAGAAGAAAATAAATAAAATAAAATAAATAACAAACCCCTCTATTTATCTATCTATCTGTCTACTTATCTATCTATCTATCTATCTATCTATCTATCTATCTATCTATCTGTCTGTCTGTCTGTCTGTCTGTCTGTCTGTCTGTCTACTTATCTTTCCTTTCGCCAAACACAGAGGAGTTGAATCAGTTGTTATATGTAATCTGTCAATTATAATTTTGCCATTTCTTTTACAGTTTTTTTCCGTAAAAAACTGCTGTACTGTTGAGCAGTCTGGTCTTTTGTCCCTGTATGATAATGAATAATATGGTCTGACTAAACTGCAGTACAAACAGTACTCTAAAGCAGGGGTTTTCAACCGGTGGTCCGCGGCCCACTTGTGGTCCGGTGGTCCCTGACCATGGATTCAGTAATGTACAGTAGTTACAATGTGGGAATCAGTATTTTTATACAGGGGTGGTCCTGGCATTGCGTAATTAGTCAGAATGGTTCAATCAGTTGAAAACCCCTGGTCTAAAGGTATACAGTAAATTCTGTGCTTTTGCAGGTAGTCCACTGTGTGGTGTACTTACTGTTGTGCAAACAGTAAAGGCGCAGTGATTGATTGCGCATGATGTCACGTTTGTTGATGTTTATGTTTGTATTTAAATTCTTAGCAGACATTTTTGTCCAAAACAATATTCATTATATTTTAACCAAGGACCAAACAAAATGCTTGAATAGTAGCCCACCCCTCCCTTCAGTATTCCCAGGGAAATCTCACACAGAGGCTGCCCCCACTTTGTTTGTTTCCTGTTTTCAGAGCCTGGACTGCCTACAGAGCCCAGTTTTTTTTTACAGTGGGCTCATGGGATGGGTAGCTAGCGGATTGTGAGATGTTCACTGAATGTGACAAAAATATTATGGGCTTGAAAATCGCGTCCGATTGCTGACTCTACCTTTAATGGTGATACGAGAAATGCATCCAATTGACTGAGGAAAAACTGTAACAGCAAGACTGACACTGACAAAGATTAAAACAATTATATAATTATAACCCAAACAAACCCAAGAAACCACATATAGAAAACAAACAAGCCCATAAAACAACCCAAGGGTTATTCCACGTCAATCCAACCAGGGCCCACGCACTTAGGTCTCAAAACATTCTGACAAAATTACCAGGTGTACCTATGTTACCCAGGAGACACACTGTAAAATTACTCTTATGTAAGATCAATACTTTCCAAGATACAGCCAGTTTTACAGGGGGAGGGGGTGTCGATTTTGTTCGGCCTCTTTTTTTTGTCAAAGTTCACAAGCCCACAGCGCAAGAACTAAACCATGTAGGAGGCTCAAATTTTGCATGCTGGTACATAAATAGGAATAGTATGTAGCAAACTCGTCATGTTTGGTCTGGATAATCCTGCATGGCCATAGCTGTCCCTCAAAGTTGATACAAATTTTATTGGAGTTTTTGGCTGGGCTCTGTTTAAGCCTTCAGAAGACATATTTGTACTCAACATAGGTTCTTGATTTATGTTCAGGGTGGAAAATAAAAAAGAAAGATTTGCAAAAGACAAGTCAAATTGTTGTTTTCAAAAAGAAGGGATCATGGAGAATAAAGAAAAACATATTTAAAAAATCTTTGTATATTCCCACAAGGTGTTTGGGTGCTCTGAAAATTATAACCAAAATGATTTTTCAGACTTGTGAGGTCTGCTTTTCAGACCCTGAAGGGATTTGTTTTCTGTTCATTGCTTTTTGTGAGAGTGTTTCTACTTATCTCAGTAAGGAAAATAAATCAAGAGCCTATGTTGAGTACAAATATGTCTTCTGAAGGCTTAAACAGAGCTATTTATGTACCAGCATGCAAAATTTGAGCCTTTTGACAAAAAAAAGAGGCCGAACATTGACACCCCCCTCCCCCTGTAAAACTGGCTGTATCTCGGAAAGTATTGATCTTACATAAGAGTAATTTTACAGTGTGTCTCCTGGGTAACATAGGTACACCTGGTAATTTTTTCAGAATTTTTTGAGACCTAAGTGCGTGGGCCCTGGTTGAACTGACGTGGAATGACCCCCAAACAAAGAGAAAAAGAGTGAATTGGGGAGAGGGAAGACCAGTGAAAGATACAGACAGAGAGCAAGAGGGAGAGAGAGTGAGACAGGAAGAGAGTGCGATAAAGAAAACAGGATGTAGGACGCTGACAGATCCTGAATTGGGCTCTGGGAAATTTCATTGACAGATGGGGTCAATTGACCAATTGCTGAAAGGCGTATGTGTCGAGTCCACACGCCAGATTAAATCATTTTAGATTCACTGCAGTATGGTCCACAAGCTATTCCTACTGGTCCGCCAACATTCTGTCTACATGTGACTCCAAAAAGAAGTTGTGAGTTACATTGATGAGTTGTCTGCCATATTAAACCAACTATGTGAATCCAAACAGTGTTATTCAAACTGTCTGTTTAATAGTCCTGACAGATTTCAACAAATAAACAGTTTTGTGATGTTGCTTACTCCAGTTTACTCTTTGTAATAATAATAACAGTTCCAAAACACCTGTGCTGAATGATTGTATATCAGGAGAGTGGGATGTATTTCTGATGCTGGAGGACGTAATCTAGTAACTCATTGGCTACTGACCAAGTTAGTAGCCGGAAACTTGCATGGAAAAGTGCATCCATCATTTTCCATGGTCTCTAATGGGAGTGTTGCCACTCTGTTTTCGGTAACACTTTACAAAATAACAAGTTGTCGTCGTTCTGTCTTCCACATTCATGAAAGGTTTGGTATGAATCCTGAGTCATGTCTCATGAAAGTCATGAATGCTTTATGTGCAGTTTATGACAGCTGCTATGAATGTGTTATGAACTCACCCGTCAAGTTAAGGGTCACCCTGTTTTCTTTACCACTCTGCACATAAGCATATGTGGCATGTTAGACTTCAGACTTTGTCCATCATTCAAATCAGGACCTAACCAGCAACAAGGAAGGACACACCAAACAGGGCTCACCAGAATGACCTTCCGCTCCACGTTGCCATAGTTGGGCAGGTGGTTGCTGTTCTGGATGGTCTGGTAGGCCTTGTGCAGCTTCCAGGCGATGCCCGAGTAGGACAACACGATGACCAGGCATGGCAGGATGGTGCACAGCACGGTCAGGGCCATGATGAAGGTGGAGTCGTTGAGCGAGTTCTGGTAGCTGGCCCAGTCGACCGAGCAGGCCATGCCATATGGTTCGGGGCCATAGCCACCCCAGCCCAGCAGGGGGCAGACCGCCCACATCAGGGCGTAGAGCCAGATGAGGGCGATGTACATGCCAATGGTGCTGCGCTGGAACTTGTTACCTGCAAACGAGCCAAAAACAAACACTCTGTGACATGTCAGTTATCAAAGGTAAAAGTGACAAAAGGTGACAAAGCGACACAGACTCTCAACAACAGGTTTGGAAATTGACTTTCTCTCCACACAAGATGGCGGTGACCTAAAAAAGAGAAAAGTAATTTGTTGACTGCACAAGCGGTCTTTTAAAATACCATTTCTTTAGTAGCATACTTTGAAGATACAGGCTGTTGGTATACCTGCTGGGCATTGCTGCCTGACGCACCTCCACCAGTGCACTCTATGCAAGTGTGTTCCCCTACACACCTATGGGCAGGAACGGCTGGGGACCACCAGTCACTGATGTTTCGCTCCTTTAACCCCAGTACATCTCTTGGTGGCGGAGCGATGGCTGGTATCTCTACCTGCCACCCCCTGCTGATGCCCTAGGTGTTCTGCCCCCACCCTCTATCTCTCCTCCTCAGCCACAACCAGAAGCTGCCTTTCTCTGCCTCCTCCGCCAGTTCCTTGATGGCTTTATAATGTAATTTTTGGAGCCTATAGGAGTGATTTACTTTGATACATTTTTTATACGTTGCCCATATGCTATATGCTTATTCCGCTCTTACTCAAAAACTGCACCCACTGACATTGTTTTGGTACCAAATGAAAATCTTCACTCATTATCATCCACAAATAGGCCTTAGGTTGTTGTTAGACCAGAGTTTCCCTTTAGGCTCTTAACATCTGGCATCATATGATGCGATAATCCTAGCATATTTGTTATTTTAGCCCCAAGGAAAAACATATAGCATGACCTTTAAAAATGTTTTTACATGTACCCCACCATGGGAAGCATGCCAGGGGAAATATCTTTTTTTATCTATTTTTTTTTATATCTATTTGTGTCGAGGGCAATTGTCTGGAATCTGCAACAGAATCATGATTGGATACCATGGCTTAATGATTTGCAAAAATATACGTAACCATTGGATGAGGACATGGATGTAGAACTGTATGCAGAATATAAATAGGATTATTTACATACCCCCCCCCCCCCCCCCCATCATATCAACTAATGAATAGTTGTGCAGTTTCATGTGATAGGCATGTGATTCAGATGCAGTGTACCCCGGTGGCAAAGAGACCTTCTGAAAATGGATAGAGGTTCCAGTCACGTACACTTAAAACTTCTAAAGTAAGGGTTTTTCGCATAATGAGAGAAATGTGATGTGCAAGTTCAAATGCAAATGGGACAATCAGTCCATGTACAAGATAAAAACGAAACACACACACACACACAAGTAACTGAATGGGTATAGCAGATTCATTAGCCAGTGTCAAACCTTGTGGAGGTCTGCATTAGTAATGAAATCAAACAATGAGTTATTCTGCACAGTTTACAGAAGCTCTGAAGCCTTTAGGGTTATAGATGACAGGCCAGCGTTATCTGAGCGCCGACTGCCAGATGCTACAATGTCACCTAACCTTTCATTAACCCCTGTATATGCTCTGTATAAAGCACATGCAAATGGCACTCGATGCTCCTGCTGGGTCCAGATTCCTGGAGAAAAATACATCACTGCTGCCAGTGACAGTCTTCCTCCTACATCAGCTGTTGTTTTTGTTATGGGTGATTGTGAGAGTGGCTTTTGAAGGAAAGTTATGTCTCTGTTTAGCTCTTTTCTCTGACTTATTACAACTGGCAGTAGAACCACAGACTCTGTCAGAATCCTCATGAAGAAATTGCAATTGAATAATAATATATAGTAAGAACAGATGGATTGATTAATGGAATGGCGTGGTATGTATTTTCTGCCCCTCTGCTCAGAGATAGGGTAGCCATACTGGGCGAATCTGTAGGCAGTGTGTGCTGATACACTGGGAATCTGCAAGTGTTGCCAAGTGAATCCTCTTCAGTCTACTTCACAGCAGGCTACAGAAGCCTATTAGCAGTAATTAACACACTGCCAAATCATTAAGCCACATTGTGACCCGTGTAATGGTTTTCAGGTGTCTCTGTTGAGTGTGTGTGTGTTGAGACGATGGTTGAAATGTAAAAGCCGACTCCCTCGTTGGTCATTTTATTGATTTGGCAGAGCTTGCATACCCTCTGGAATCCTCACCACGTTGTGCAGTCACACTATGTTTGATGAGCTGCTAAGCCATTTCTGTCATGCAGGACTCTGGGGACTTTGAATAGCCTGCAGTGATTTCTGCGTAAATTGCGACTCGTGAAAATATGCTCTGCATCGCCTTTTGTTTTTTTCCCAAAAGTTTGGTTCTGCGTGTTTTGACAAACACGCCAACACATGTCTGGACAGGAGGTCCTTTAGTGTGCTGTGCTGATGAGGTAATTAGGCCCAATGGAATGTCAAAAACAGACTTTACCTCATCATGTTTCATATTGTCTAATTATGAAGGCCACTAACTGGAATATCTTCACACAAATAAGGCCCATCTGTCCAACCGAAATGATAAGTTGTTATTTATTAATGCAGGAATTATGCATAATTAAGGTACTTCCTTTTTGAGTGATCAAATTAGCCTGCATAATTGAGGTACTTTCTTCCTGAATGATCAAAAAAACTTGAAACCAGAACATCACGAAAGCCTACGTAATCCTTCAAATGATTACTAGAAACAGCACATCACTCTTCCAATGATTTCTTTAGTGGAGGTGTTGGAAGATTATTTATTGTTCATATCAGTAAGAAAATTAAACACAATATTGTTCATATCAGTAAGAAAATGAATGCAGTTATTGCATAACTCATGTGCTAACTGTACGCGGAGCTTGCAGTCCTGAACAGGGGCGTAGCACAAGATCCTGGGCAGTCCTGATGGGCCCATATGTTCCTCTGTAGGCCTAGATCTCTAGCCTACTTTACTGTGGTTACTAAGTTTAAGCTAAATTATATTACAATATTTTTGTTGTATTTATAACATCCAACGTAAGCTATAAAACAGCCTAAAATACCAGTTTAGTTTAGATTAAGAGTTGGCAAGATGAGAAAATTATGTTAAAACCTTTAAAACAAAACATGCCTGAGATTTGCTAAAGTGTATACTTTGTATTTCTGTTGTATTCATATTATTTAATATGACGTGTATACTATTTTTTTAACAAAAGATAGAACTAACAGCCTGTTAAATTGTCAAATGGTGTAACCACAAAAATGACAAATATCTAATATGTCTCACCTCCTAGAGTTCATGCAATTGCTCTCATGAAATTATTAGTTTATTTTGTAATATCCTATGAGAATATGTTTTATTATATTTATTTCTAAATTTAAATTATATGGGTTTTTCATTGTACTGAGCAAGACCATTTGACATAAAACATCTTGTTTTATGTCTATTCTTTGACCATTTGAGTAAAAATGGTTTAAACAGCCATTATTACAGTGAAGTAGAGTATTAAATCATTATCCATAATAACTTTTTTGTACATTATTAGTCTTTTAGACAAAATACTGGTTACACCAATTGACATAAATCGGTTACACCAATTGACCATAAAACGTTTATAGCAATAGGACAAGAAATTGACACAGAAAATAGGCATGAAGGTAAACTGAGTTGGATATTTTGATATGTATTCATGTCATTCATCATATTCCATATCAAATATAATTTCATAACATCAATGAAGAAACTTGTGTTATATTTGATTTCAGATCAGTTCTCATACAATTTCAGTCTATACCCATTCTTTTCAAAGAGAGTGAGATAAAGGGCCCTATTTTCGCGATGCAAAACCTGGCACAAAGCGTATTATTATTCTGACGCAAAGTTTTTTCCTATCTTACACTTCACTTTTATTAAATAATGCGCCCAGGGGTGTGGCAATTACCGACATAAGGTGTGGTCTGGCACATGATCTAAAAATCGCTATCTTATACCGTCTAAAAATCATTACGCCACTGACCAAGAAAAGCCTGGTCTATAGGCACATTTGAAACACAACATTCGAAAGGCGCATTTGAAACACAACTGAAGACGTACTGTCACGAGATGTAAGCAGCAATTCCTCTGCAAAATAAATGTCCTTAGGTTATTTATTCAGTTATTCGAACATTATAGGGGGAAGTGTTGCTTTTTTCAGGCTATGTTTTTCTGGTAACCCATTGTCAGTCAATAGTGAAAGTAATTAACTGTGTGTATTTTTTCATTGACTATGACACCACAGTGAAGTTGCCTATAGTTCAATTAATAGACAAGTGCAGATGTGTGTAGCCTATACTCTGCTAGGTTTTAGTAATGAATGGCTTAGTGGAATACCTGTTCCATACGGTCTTGCGTACAAGCAGATTCCTTCAAATACACCGCTGACTATCAAAATACTGATGCGCTGTTTGATGTTGCCCTGCTTGCTGTTAAAGGGAATGACAGATGTCCTCCTCATTGGTTTAAAGGATGTTAAGCCCAAAACACACCCATGACTGATTAAGAAATATAAGAGTCTCCTTTTTGCGCCAGGCACCTGACGTTTGATAACAAAACCACCCCAAATGTGGACTGGACAAACCCCTAAATGTATTTACGCTATTCGCTAGTGACCATGTATTTTAGATTGCTAAAATAGGGCCCAAAGTGTGTGTGAGAGAGAATAAGAGTGAGTGAAAGAGTGGGTATGATCATTTCTTAAAAACCAACCAACAGCAGGATCTGCGTTCACTTGCACTCTGTGGCGAGACAAGTTTTCCTTGCTTGTAAGTGGCATCCATTGGGGGACAAGAGGTACATTTTATAATAAATGTATTTATATTATTTATTTATAATTTGAACATACTGTTTACATACATCATAATAACATATTAAAAAATAATTATGGAAGTTTAAATTTAAAATGAAAAGCTTTGACATTTAAAAAATTGCTTAAATTGCAATCTAATTAAACCCTTTTAAAGCTATTGTTCATGCTTAACAGTTAGGGTCACTATTTAAATGATAAAAATAATATAATTGGCACCTAAAATTACATACTCTTGGCCCTGAATCTGACCAAACTGGTCTCAAACAGAAAAGAGTCAAATGGTGTAACCGGTTACACCATTTGACATTTCTATTGAAAAGCAAAATTTGCAGGCATTATTATGGACAACTATGTACACACTTCACCTTTATGTGAATATTCAAACACAGGTTTTACATTAAATTGAATATTTTATGATTTATTATGATTTGTAAACATATTCAAAAGGTCATACCATTTGACATGTAACCTAAGCTTGCCTGGCCATGGCCTAAAAACACTATTATGTTACTTTAAGAGAGTTGCTAACCTTGACTCATAGCAGTTGGGGTCTTGAAAGGTCCTTCTCTATGACATAGTTTCCTGTCACATGATCCTCTGGCATAATACATACAAAATTGCTCCTTAAATGATGGTTACACCACTTGACATTTTAAGTGGTTGATGTGACAGACACGATTCCCCATATTAATTAAAACATTCAGAACAATGGGGTTTCATTACTTGTATTAAATATAGAAAAGTTATTCTGCAAGATCATGCCAGATTATTTTAGAAGGGATTTTGGAGAGATTTTCACATTTTTTTCAGCAAGTGTAATTATTTGGTTCATGTTTTTGTGGTTACACCGTGTTGACAATTTTACCCAAATTCAGTTAATACTCTTTCAAAATTAAACTAGATGTACCGCATAGCGGTACAAAATATGACCGCCACTCAGTCCTGTACATCCATTCCGCGAAAATAAATCACACTTCAATTTATCTCCATCTTTTACTCCATCCCCCACTCTTGAAACTTTTTTGTATGCTTGTTTGGCATGCCTGAGTGTGTGTGTGCGGCTGCACAGAAAGTAGCCTACTGGTACTGAAAAGGTGAATAGATTGTAGAATAGCCAAAGAAGATGTAGCATTGTTATAAAACCTTTAAAATCTCTAAACAGTAAGTTTAGAGATTTTACAAAAGTACAAAAGTAGGGCAGGTCATCACAGTTCATCCATTGCAACTGGATTGATGAAAGGTCAATTACACCTGTAGGCTACATTGTATTTGGGAAAAGCAAAAGGTATCAGCATAATGTTATTTATGTATTTATTTATTTTTTATGTATTTATAAACAAAAACATCTCTGTCAGTTCCATGCCGTTTTCAACAGCTATCAAAAACAAAGGTCATTTTTGGATGGATGGATTTTTTGTGAATGTTTCTTCTTCTACATAAGATTTTAGTCATCTTTAGTTCATGTAATACTTTATTGTCAATGCACAAATTAAGTAACAGTAGTCTGAAACGTTATTGTTAATGCACAAATTAAGTAACAGTAGTCTGAAACGAAATGCTGTTTTACATCTAACCAGTGGTGCAAATAACTGACATGTCCAAATGGGCCTTGATGAAATGCGTCGCTAGACTGTTCATACACATTTTAACTGGTCAAAGTTGAAGAGCTTTTGTCCGTTATTGTTCGTACAAATATAGGCTGATTCATGTTCCCTTGCATTGTGTAACTAAGGTCCATGGCTAGTCTGGCTTTCATCAGACCAAGCTCAATCTTTTAAGAAATCAAAAAATAAATAGCGGGCAGATCAGGCTGGGTTCACCCAGCCTAGTCCATAGGCACCCGATATTGTTTAATTTTCAGATTGAGATATACACGCTCTGGCTATTCTAAATGCAAAAATGCATTAGGGAGTTATAACAAAACTGTAACTAACAAACTAGATCCTAATAGAAAGCTGTTAGCTTCCCTAAGCTACAGGTAGGATTATAAGGTACTGTAGGCCTATTTACAACATAAATTGTCAATAGGCTATGCTGGCGACACAAATAAAATCTCCTTTGGAAACCAATGGCTTACGACTTACAGTATCAAGCGGACTTAAACTGCCATATCGTGGCGAAAAGTTGTAATAAGATTCACGCAGCTCCATGAGTGAAGGAAAGTGCGAATGAAGTAGCCACTTCTAAATGGGACCCACTACACAGTAGCTTAAGGTGTGTTGCTAAAGCAGCCATAATGAAATGAAGGTGTCATTGTTTGGATACTTCACACACACGTGCTTTTTAATTTCACAGACTACAACTACCAAGCTGGAATCAAAGCACATCCCCTCTCACACCCTGCACGCACTTAAAACAAAATAAACAGGCGTCTCAGTCTCACGCATGTATAGGCAAAACTGTATCAGACCGGTGTAACGTTGGTAAATCTTCCATTGCACAGAATGATTTTGTAGCACGTGCAATAAATGACAGTCGAAAGATACAAACAGTGCTGCTATCAATTTGCTTGGTATAACCGCATTTATAGTTTTCTACAAATGCAATCAATCAAATGGGCCTCCATCACTCAACAAACGCTAACGGTAACATTACCTAGGTCCTTATTGATATTACAAGATTAACGTACCTGCAGTAAAAAACAAGCATGTCCGATAAACATTATCACTTCATCCTCACTTACACTTCATGTGAACATCGTCCAAATTTCCGTCAAGGATTCTCGGGACACTGAAAGACCGGGGTAGACGAAACTTGGTGAGCATGTAACCCCATATGGATAGCATGGAACCATCGTTTTTCGTTTTGATCTGTAGCCCCCCCGCTGGACTGCACCCCCCGAAAGGAGGGTAGGGCAGACACAGTTTTCTGTGAATATCTCAAGAACCGTAAGGTTTAGGAGGACCTTTTTTTTTGTATGTTGATCTCAAGGGGCCATGTCAACCCATTCCATAACCACTCATTTCATGTATAGCGCCACCTAGTTAAACACAAAAAAGTAAAAATTAGGTGTTGTAATCGCAGGTATCTGTGACCTAACATAGTCAAAACTACACGAAATTGGAAGTGTAGGATCATTATGACAGCCTCTGAATGCACGCCAAGTTTCGTGGAATTCCGTTCATGGGGGGCCACACAATAAATTAATTTATGTTAGTATACAACAACTGGCCTGTAGGTGGCCGGAGACAGTTTTCTGTGAATATCTCGAGAACCGTAGGGCCTAGGAGGTCCACCTTTTTTTGTATGTTGGTCTTAAGGGGACATGTCAACCCATCCCATTACCACTTATTTCATGTATAGCGCCACCTAGTTAAAAATAAAAAAGCAAACAATTAGGTGTTTTCATCACAATATCTCTGGCTGACATGGTCAAAACTGCACGAAATTGAAAGTGTAGGATCATTATGACACCCTCCGAATGCATGCGAAGTTTTGTGAACTTTCGTTCATGGGGGGCCTTACAATAAAATAATTTATTTGTACATTTAGTGACCGTACACCAACAAGGATTCCCGGGACACTGAAAGACCGGGGTACACGAAAATTGGTGGGCATGTAACCCCACATGGATAGCATGGAACCATCGTTTTTCGTTTTGATCTGTAGGCCCCCCGAAAGGAGGGTAGGGCAGACACAGTTTTCTGTGAATATCTTGAGAACCGTAGGGCCTAGGATGACCAATTTTTTCCGTATGTTTGCCTCCAGGGGTCATGTTAACCCATTCCATGTGCACACATGTGCATAAACAGATGCACACGCACACACATACATTCACAGTAATCATACGTATGACACATACTCACACAGTAGACATATGTACGCATGCATGCACATGCACAAATACACAAGCACGCACACACACACACATAAACATAAACGTGTACACGCACACATGCACACAATTCAAGAATTTCTCAGAATTATGAATAGGCAAGATGTTGAACAGAAGGCAAGAGGGTTGTATAAAATGAATTTTACATGTGAAATCTATGAACTAATCATGTTTTGGTACTTGTTGTCTAGCAGATACCAGTGAGAATTGAGTGTGGATAATGCAATTTAGTGAGACAGTTAGAATCATATAGGCCTTTCAGCGTGATTTCTTTTTGTGGAAAAAATGTGCTGGACTGGGCGGCGGTCATATTTTGTACCGCTCTGCGGTACATCTAGTTTATTTAGCCTTTACCTCAGATTACATGTATCATTTGAAAGTACATGTTCTGCTCTTTCAATGAGTGGTCTCTGTTCATTTTAGAACTAATGGTTGTGGAAATATTCATGCAGTTTAGCACCATGGATTTCATTTTTTCTAGTTTGTGCTCAACTTTCTTTGAAAAGAAGTCAGTTACCAATGGTTTCCCCTCCTTTTGTTTTCTCTCCTTCTCCTGTCTTTCCTTTCTTTTTGGTAGCCTGATTTGCATTCTTTGAGAAAGACATTTCTTCACCAGAATTTTGCGCTCCACCAGATGCTCAACATAAACAAAATGTGTGCAGATGGACTAAACCATTTGGTGCAATAGCAAGGGGTGGCTGAGATAGTCTTTTTTAGGCCCCAAATGCCCCTGCTAGTGAAACCTAGTGTGTTTCTGGGAGAATTATTTTTCTCCCTGGAGCAGTGACTATCAAACACCACCAAAACAGGATTATTCGACTAAGAACATTCAATCCATCCCTTAAGTCTTCAGTGTGTGAAACAAGGGAGTGTCATGAATTTTAATACTCAGGGGTTGGAGGTTTCAAACAAACACACTGACAGACAGACAGATCGAGATGTTTCCTGTGTAGCCTGTGACATAAGGCTGGGATTTATTATATGGGATTTATATTTCACACACACACACACACACACACAATATGCCCTCATTGCTAGAACCTGATGAGAATGCACCTCAACTCATTTGGGATGTGTGCTCACTGTCAGCACATGACAGTGGAAAAGTCCTGAGCACCGTAACTAATAACAACGGGTATGATTTCAGGCACCACCCAGAGGAGCCAGTGTCAACCGATATTATAATATTCACTTAGCAATGTGGAGAGGAGGACAAGCTGGACATTGGCTTGCTGGTTGACCTCACACACCACTCAATTTCCACACTTCTGCCCAGGTGTACCTTACTTTCAGTTGCTTGAAGATATTCAGTAGATCTAAAACCAAGTGAGATATTGACAACAAAAAATGTTGCGCTTACACATTGGCATGAGCCTGAATGGGTTCACTTGACCGTCAGATTATAATTCGGCAAAGTTTTTACTGGGATGTTGTCTGTGAGCCCTCAGTCAAGAAAGCTAGTTTGATGACCCAGATAGGTTTTTGTGTTGTGAGTTGTGAGATTTTCAGAATCTAACTGCAATTTCAGTAAGTAGAGCAGACTGACATGAATAGTGTGACAGAATAGCTTTAGCCTTTACTGATATACCTTAACGTGGATGGAAATTACAGCTGTTCAGTGCTTTTACATGTATATGTGAAGTCTTATAGGTTTAAGATCAGCAAATACTTGTCATGTTAACTTTGAAGTATGTTCTATGACTATAAAAAAGTTTAATGATAAAAACTCATTACATTTTTTGGTTTCTCTCTTCACTTGAAATGTACCCCGAATCATAGAATGATCCACACGATTTGGGTATCTGGGGTGTCTACCAATGCAAAATAGCACAAGCCTTTTGTTTGTTTTTGGCTGCCTATATAGCTCTGAAAACATGAGCCATTTAGACTTGATGGTAAACAGACAAATTCACAGACAAATTGGTGTAAAAATAACAATATATTTTTCTAGGATAACATTTTGTGCTAAGGAAAAACCTAAAGTGAAATGCTTGATATAAATGTATATGCACACACACAGTATATATAAATATTGTACTTAAATGTAGAATATGGCAATTCTCCCTTCACCCCTGTTAGTTACTGTCGATAAGTCCGAGAAACCATGACCGGGGTTTACTAGAACTGCAATGGTAGCTGTATGCCTGTCTGTAGAAATGACATATACCAAGAGGCTATTTTGGAGACCCAGCACTTGATTTTGTTTAGAATCTGTAAAAGGACTCCAGTTTCTCATGGAGGGACATGTACAAAATAGAAATGTAGCTTTGTTGGGTGACAAACTTAGACAGGAGGCGAGTGTAATTTACTGATATTAAAGTTAGCTGTGCTACATAGGCTTACAGGCATGTAACGTTACACCAGAGCCCGTCTACGGAAAGCCTTGCCACTCCGTATTAAGTCCCATTGTACCGAATTTTGGATGCAGTTCCACCAGAGTTCCACTGGGGGCGATCACCATGAGTGCAGAATGAATGGGAGTCAATGGAGCTAGACGGCTAAAATTGTCTCTTTCACCTGATTGTCGTTGACAAATCTCAGATTTGATTGTAGTTTGTATAACTTCAACATGGGTTATAGGTCAAAAGTTGAATGAACGAGTACTTATGTCCTTTTGATTTCTTACAGGTTGGGTCGTTGTTGCACATAACACGCTAGCATTGTGCTAATGAATGACGTCATTGACACATTTGAAAGGCTTTTAAGAACAATTAAGTGACTTTAAAAAATTGAAAAAAAAATGATATCCCGAGAAAAGTGGATTTTGAGGGGTACAGCTCCATAGACCTCCATGCATTCTGCACTCGTGGACGAGCGCCCTCATGTGGAACCACAGAAGGAACTGCAACCAGTTCAGAAACCGGAAGTTTTCCGAGAGTGGCAGTTCTCCCCTTATTAGACATTCTCTGGTTACACTGTTGTGGACAAACCCCATGCCTGACGTTAGGATAGCACATTAGCGGCAAGTAGCTAACTAGTTAGAGTAGCTAACATTAGCTATGGGCCTTTCCACTATTGGCCCATAAATAGTGCTAGGCTAACTCAATCATTGGCACCATGCTAGGTTAACTCAACCATATCGCTGTGTGCCTGCGTTCGAGCGTTACCTGATTTGGGGGTGGCACCTGCCACCAGGTATCTAACGAGTCCCATGACGGCCAGAGTCATGATGCTAGCCACACTGAAAATCATTCCCATCAGACCGTAGTAAAGGCAGGTGGGGTCACCGCCGATCCAGGCGTGGTTGAAGGCCGAGGAGATGGAGAACGGGTACATACTCAGGGCCATGCCGATGTCTGTCACGGCCAAGTTGACGTTGAGCAGCTCAGGTGCTTTGAGGAGCCTCTTCCTCTGAGCAGCAGTGATGAGAACGGCCGCATTCCCCAGGATGGACAGCACAGCTGGATAGAAAACAATACAGAGAGAGATCATCTTTACATGTTTGTTTATGTATCACTGTGTGAGGGTACAGTAGATGTATAGTGTATGTGTGTGTGTGTGTGTGTGTGTGTGTGTGTGTGTGTGTGTGTGTGTGTGCAGGTGTGTGTGTGTGTGTGTGTGTGTGTATTTCTGTGTGTGTCCTCATAACCAGCCGAGCGAGGCCACCCAGCGGGTAACATTGTGCTCTGCTCTGCTCGGTGACATTTTGAAATGTTTTCCAGGTCCACCAGCAAGATCGATTATATATTATAAAATACAAAAGAAAATAAAAGACACATTTTTAAAAGCACCTTGTTTGCCCCTGCCTAGTGCAATTACACAGCCAAATCATGCTGCGGCACTGACCCCAAATATGGGCAGCAATTAATTTTTCAGATAATATGCTCTCCACTGTCAGAGGTCGCATAAGGTTCACATGAGATGTGAAATACAAGAAAACAACACAATACATGTAAGCAACATTATTATTACACATTGCAATTGCAGTATACGAAGATTATGGTCATGGATATGGTATTTAGCAGACACTTTTGTCCAAAGCGACATACAAATAACAACAATACAATAGTACAGGGATTGTGGTGGTACGCGAGCTGCCACTAGGGGGTACGCGAGATGGAAAGGGCAATGTCTGAAAGGTGTTACAAATGATGAATTAATTAATTATCTAATTAATTAATAAATAATAAATAATTTCGATTCGGGTTATAATGATATGGAAACGTGAAATTAAAGGAAATCATTTGTAAACTCTATATAGCTTATACTCTATAACTCTATATAAGCTACCCACAATGCACGGGATTTCCTGCGGGCAGCCAAAATATCTGGCGCGTTAGTTTCGTGGAAATATATAGGTAGAAGGCTACACAAACATGGAAAATTGATCGAAGAGGAGAAGCGAAAGAAACAGAGCAGGAGACAGGTAACGATGGGATGGGGGGCAGAATGATGAAGGCAGAGCTGGAGAGCAGGGGGATAAAAGAAAGGACGAGACAGAAAAGACTGTGTGAAGAAAACGAAAGTATGATGAGGCATATAGGCCTATAGGCTTCACGTGGATTGGGAGACAGACTGCCCAAATCCACAGTGAGTGTTTTGCAGTGAGGTGTTATCTAACCAGTCTAATGTTGTTCTCCACACTGTTTTTTTAGAGTGCAAGCTCATAGACCAGTTGCACAGTGGGCGGCTAATTAAACATGATGCCTGGAATGCGTCAATAGAATCTTTTGCATTTTTATGTGTCGGATGGTGGGGGTAGGCTACGCGAGCCGAGTCAGGATGTAAAAGGTGGTCCGCGGGAAAAAAAGTTTGGGAACCGCTGCAATACCCTGGAAATCCAGAGTTCTTGCGGGAGCACAATTTGAATTTGCTCAGCGAGTCACTCTGGCAATGAGTAATAATGCTCATTACCTATGCCCATGAAACCGAGCTGGACCAATCATATCGGTGTATCTGATATAGATAGATAGATAGATAGATACTTTATTGATCCCCAGGGGAAATTCAAGGTCTCAGCAGCATACATACAACACAAACACATTCTTTAACAGCAGAAAGAGTAATTAAAGTATATAATATAAAAACACAACTAAGCAATAAGGACAGTATAAAGAATATGCTAAATATACTAAAATACAAATTATACTAACACTTAATACAATATATAAAAAAATACTAAAATACAAATTACAAAAATACAAATTATACTAACTAACACTTAATCTAAATCAATTCTAAAAACAGTATCCACATAGTGGTGATTAATCAATCAGAGGCGCTTGCAATGACTGAGGCAGGGACTGAGCCTGTGATTCTCTGTGCATAGTAAGGTATGGTAAGGTGCTCTAAGGTGCTCTGTGTGAATGAGTGTCATGGTGGTAGTGCAATGGTGATAGTGCAAATGAGTTAGTCCAACAGTGCAACAGTTATAAGGGGGGGGGAAAGGGAAACCTAGGGTTTCTAGAATTAAGTCTAGAAAGGAAGGGAACCTACAGGTCCATACCCCCCTCTACTGGTAAAAAGTGGGAATGTTATTTATCTGAACTTCTATACGGGTGAACCCATATAACTATCTATACGGGGGAACCGGGATGTGAATATATAGGCGGGCCAGAGGCGAGCTAAACAGATGACGACAGCGCTGCAACGTCAAAGTCTGGAATCAGTCAGTAAACATCGGTCGTAGTGTTATCTAATTGCATCAAAGTCCGGAATCAGTCAGTAAACATTGGTCATAGTGTTATCCAATTGCGTGAAGTGAGATTTTCAAATGCATGCTTGGTGCCGCTCCTCGAGTTGGGCCATTACATTAGTCATGGCCAGACCCTTAATCTTTCTAGATTTCCAGGGTCTGGATTTCCAGGCTAATAGTTACATTTAACAGTAAACAATTTAAAAAGTTAAAGACTACACCAAGGAGAACAGCAATAATAAACAACAATGTCAATTCAATCAATAGCCTAATGAAAATAAATAAATACTATAATATACAAACCATAATGCATAAGAATATGGGGCGGCAAATGTAACATGCCTTATTTCGTGGACAGAATGACTTTCGTGTGACGAAATACATATATTCATTACGAAACTATGTTACATCGTAACGCCTTTTGTCTACGGAATGCACAAATTGGTTTGCATTGTGTCCACGAAACACTGAAGAGAGCACATCATTTCGTGGACGAAATTGACTGGTGGCCTTTTCCTTTCGTGGACATAATGCTGAATGCAGTATTCACTGTCATAGACGAAATGTTTGGTCAAAAGTAATTTTGTCTACGTAAATACGGAATGCACCTACACGCATCATTCTGTGCATCCTATTTCAATTTCGTCCACAGAAGTATTGTGTTGTGTTACAGAAGGCATTCTGTCCACGCAATAGTAACTTAACAACTAACGAAATGCATTCAGTGACATATGCTTTCATTCTGTGGACGAAATGCTTAATAGAATCACATACAATACATTTCGTGAGTCAGCAGTTTACGGAATTAATTATGTGTCACGGTCATTTCATTACGTGGACGAAATGCATAACAGAATCACGAAATCCGTTTTGTGACCTGCTGCAATACATTTTGTGAGTCAGCAGTTTACGGAATGAATTATGTGTCATGATAATTCCATTATTTGGACGAAATGCATAACAGAATCACAAAATCAGTTTTGTGACCTGCTACAATACATTTCGTGAGTCAGCAGTTTATGGAATGAATTATGTGTCACGATAATTTCATTACATGGACGAAATGCATAATAGAATCACAAAATCAGTTTTGTGACCTGCTAAAATACATTTCGTGAGTCAGCAGTTTGCGGAATGAATTAGCCAGTGTGTAGCCTAGGCTACTATTTAGAAGTGGCCACTTCAATCGCGCCTCCCGTTAGTCAGAGCTCCGTGAAACAAAGGAAAGCCCTTTATTTGGACAGGCAAGTAGGCATAGCGATTAGGCCTATTATGCGCGCACTCCAGCGAGACGATATAAACTAGGCCTACTGTTAGGCCTACAACAAGTCGCGATTTATTAGGCTATCCAATCGCTATACTGTTTTCATGAACATTACAGGAATCCACTTCATTCATTGTTTTAAATATCGTTGCTCACTAACCGACCCGAGTTAGTGAGATATTGCATCGAAATATCCAAAAATCTCTTTCCAACTTAGACCTAAGTATGGAAACACTTACAAAACACTCACACAATTTCATCTGCATTGCTCTGTATCTGAAATGTACATTATTGTCAAGGCCATGGCACTCTTGCAGGCTGGTGGTTGACTTTGACATTTGAACAAAGGGAGCAGGTCCATTATGAAATGGAGGATGACACACTGTGTTTCATTAACATCTCCCATTAAAGAGATTTTATGAGTATGCTCTGGATCTCAGAGGTGAAATCAGCTTACAGTAATTTTGCCTAACTGCTCCTTGGTCTAATGCAGGGGATAGAAGAGAAGAGTGGGTAGAACATCAGACCATTCAGTCTGATGCAGATTAAAATGTGCCAGACTTGCCTGTCAGATCTTAAGTGCGAGTGGAATAATGTATTGCACTAGAAAGCTAGGTTACACTTTACCAGGGGCGTCGGCAGTAGTTGAAAACATTCGTGGCTTAGCCCATTGAGTCTAAACGGTTCTCATAATTCCCATTTTGCTTGCCCTTCCTGCTCGCTTTTAATAGATGAATCCACCACCTCATTTGTGCCACCTTGATTGGATATTATGGACACTAATATTTTGACAATTAAATGATGTAATGACATGTTGCTATCTTGACATTTCTGTTTGCTATTAAAAAAAAATATATATAGCCTATAGCCACCTAGCAAAGTGGCTTTTTAAATAGCAAGATGCATCATATGGTTCATGTTATGCTTAGCTTAAGGAAAACTAATCATTGTAGACTCACTAATTTGATTCTACAAAGGCAAAGTACCTAGCCTAGATAGGTCTAGGCCAGCACTGTTTGGCCAGCTCCAAACTGTAGGCGAGTGAGTGCAGGGCAGGCTGATAACAAACCTGAACTTGTAGCCTAAATAAATGACAACAGCGTAACTCCACCACCTCCTTGTCCTTGTTGCCTTTATGATTTCCTAATAACTTTCTTATACTAAATAGGAAATGCAAACAATGACATGCCCAACCCTGGAACTGACTGATTGTATCTCTCTCTCTCTCTGTCTCGTGCGTGCGCGCGATCTAAGTAGACTACGTTCGTTTATGTTTTATGGTAGGTAACATTCAAGTTAGATCTGCCGCATGAAGGAGAGTGAAAGGAAACCCGTGTCCTGCTTTTATATTTGATAAATAGGTCCATCTCATCTCACAGTTTCAATGCACAATCCGAATAATGGTTTCATATTTGTTAGTCAACTTTGCAAAATACATTTGGGGCTACACTCAAAACATTCGGGGCTGAAGCCCCGGCAAAATTGGCTGGCGACGGCCCTGCACTTTACTTGAAGGTATCTACATAAGAGTGACATGACACTGTCATGAACGTGTCATAAACATTTTAAACAACTCATAAACGTTTATGACATAACACTTCTGTCACTCGCTTTCGTCAGGTGTCATTTGTTTTTTGTCATGACAAGTTAGGATTAGGGTTAGTGTCATTCGGTTTTTGTCATGAAAAGTTAGGGTTAGTGTTAGGGTTATGACAGTGTCATGTCACTCTTATGTAGATACCTTCAAGTAAAGTGTTACCCAAAGTTATTTCCTAGCTTGATGAAGAACTTCACAGCCCTATCCTGGGTAAACCCAGACGAACCTGTTAGCAAATTTGAATTAGCTCTGCAGGTCAGTCTGGAAAGGATCATATTGATACCCGTTTCAAAGCTTTCCATTTTACGACTTCAAGGGGCATAACCAGCAGTGAAATTAAACTTAAATTGGTGCAATAAACTCTTGCCAAATCATTTATGAAGTGCAGCGAACAATTCCAAGACAATACACCTTCCTGGGTTTTGAGGGATTTGGCAACAGACATTAAGGGGATCCTTTAAATGGGATTCTTACACAGCACAGGAACAGGGAAATCATCTCAGGTGGGATAATTTCAAAAACATGGCGAAACCCCCCTTCTGCTTTGTCTGATATTGATTCACATCACAGCACTTTCACACAAACTCCCCCTGTGAAGCCCAGTAACAAAACACCTGTGCTAGAGCGCAGTGATCCATACTTATCACTCAATATTATTAATTTTACCAGCAAACTTGACACAGGCAGTGATTTTTATTTGAAATGCTCAGTGAGGTAGGACAGTAATGGTCTTTGAAATGCCATATGATTTGTGTGTGTGTGTGTGTGTGTGTGTATGTGTCTGGGATTTGCTGTGACCTTCAGTGAACTTTACACTTAATCTCCCAAAAGGTTCATCAGGTTTCGTTGTCTCCCTGTCTCAACGCTAATATCCGAGCAAGCAAACACTTTGACCTGTCTGTGTTAGGTCATTAAAGATGCAGTCCATAATTATCCAATATCTGTTTCGTCAAATTCGGCTAATAGCTAGAGTGTGTGTGTGATGTGTGTTAATAAAACAGTTTAGAAATCTTTTTGATGATTAAATGGCCTGTTGTGGTGAAAATGGCAGCTTTCCCTGCAGAGGCGATTCTAGAGTCTGTGGGGGCCCCAAGCAAAAATTTCAAGGGGGCCCTTCCGACCAGTGTTCATCACCATTATGTTACCATTACGCCTTTTTAAAAAGGATAAAGCCCATTCAGCCGACCGGGAGTTCAAAACTACGTTAGACGTTAGTGTTGATTATCTTCATGACTAGGCCTACAGGAGGAAGGCAGACAGTAGTTAGTCAGTTTGAGGACAATAAACAATGCATCAAAGGGTCAAAATATTGGCACCAAAGAGAATTGTTTATAACAGAACAAGTGACGGTGTAAAATTAAAAATCTTTGGCGGCACACATTAATGTGATTAAAAAAATTAACGTGTATGATTGGTCCTTACTCATTGGTCCTTACTCATTAACACGTTATGCTGACAGCCCTAATATAAACATAACGTTAACCATCTCCTTGCTTAACTAGTTGTAACTGTCGCTAGCTAGCTGAAGTATATTGTCGTATAGATGTAGCAAACCATGTTCAATCTTTCTGCCAATTAACATTAGCCTATAACTTCATTGAGTAAATGTCAAAATCCGATCTTGATCCGTTATCACTGCACCCTCGATTGACGTTTACCACAGTAGCCTAAATATGTGTGGATTCTTTGAACTCTTTTGAACACAGATCCACTGTTTATAAGGCCATAGCATAGGGCCTACATGTACAGATGTACTGTTTGTAGCCTACAACAGGACAGGAGCACGCAAAATCTCAATTGTCCCACCGCCCAAGTACACCTCGCTGAGACCAGGTTGGGGGTCCCCTTGCGGCTCGGGGCTCCAAGCAGTTGCTTGGTTTGCCTGTTGACAAGGTGCGCCTCTGTTTCCCTGCCCCCCTCAAGCACCGGTTAGCCATGCCGGCTAGCTATAAGAACAAGCAGCGATGGCTTAATTTTTTTAGATGTTCAAAGGACCAAAGAGACGGTTGTAGGCGGAGGAGGTGAGGAGGTTTTAACGACAGTATTGTGAAATATGCACTTGGGGTAGGGCTGTAGGGGGAGCTCCATAAAAAAAAATGTGACAACAAAAGTGAGAAATCGGCAAAGAAATGACTGGAGTTACAGAGCCCAAACTCTGTAACTAAAAAAAAAAATGTGTGCGATATCAGGGTCAGAAAGCTGTCCAACTCATTGAATTGTGTGTGTGTGTGTGTGTTGACTGAAACGTCAAGGAAAGTGCCTACTTGTACTAATTTTTCCACGTGTATACACACTGGGCTTGACAACCAGATATATATACCAGCCGTATATGGTGGGCCAATAAATCTCTTGCCACTTGCTAAGGTCGTCTACCCATTTTGTTATCAGCTTATAATCAGGCAGACAATCGTCATTAGCTAAGACTAATTTATTAAGGTATGGTACAGTTTGTGGTCCTGTGGTAACAATGACAGTGCATACTGTACCTTAATAGCTCAACATTCCGGTCTATTAGCTGCGCAATTATTCTGTTGCCCTGCTGCACATGCACCCAACTTACCCAACCCAGCCCCCCACGCTCTGGATGTTTACAAACATTGAAGGGGTCTATAACTGACCATGGTAGTAATGCTTTCATGTCAGCGTCTGCCACTGCACTCCCCAACAGCCTCCCTCAGCCTCCCTTTTTAAACTAAATGATATTTATGTCTTTTCACATATATAAAAATATTTCATGTGTCTTTCACTCTGCCCTTGGATACTAGTTAGGTTCCAAAGCTTGTAAATTGATTCCCCTTAAATTCATTATCATGCTCTTACACTAAATATGCACTCCTCCTAGTGTCCAATGTAGCCTGGAAGTCAGCCGAACTTAGCCCCGCCCACAAAAGTTGAGGTCGGGAAGTTCGGTCTGGAATTGTTCTGTCGTGGAGCAACTATGCCCAAACCAGAGCGTTTCGGACCAACTCCTGAACGGTTTTGATCAGAGCTGAAAATGCAACTGTGTTTGACAGAGGACAGATTTAGGTTGCTAATGACAAAATATTACATGGTACGATGTCTTTGTAAATGACTTTTAATTACAAGGTATTTCATTCATCCCTATTCTCACTAACAAAAACACTGTTGCTAGAAGGTAGACATTTAGATTTTGCCATTGTGTCTGTTGTAGAAGATATTGACAGTGCAATAACTTTCAAAAAACGACCAGAAAACAATTAAAACATGCCCCATAATAACATCCCAATGCAGCAGTATCAGAATCTTACAGTCTGCTTAGGGACTGTTCGTTATTGAAGGGGCCACCGGAGGAAAATAGGGGAGGGTCATGTCTTTTTATTCTTTGTTGAGGGGAGGGTCACCCAACTTTCTTTTGTGTAGGAGGGGGGGTTACCCAACTTTTGTATTCATGAAAACAGCAAAAAATCAAAGTGGCTTGTTTGATTGTTGATTTCTGTCGCCACATAACGTTCTCTTTCGTTCCATAGTGTCAACATTGAACACTGAAAATAAGGGAGATTTCCTGGGTTTCTCACCCAAAATACGGGAAAATGTCACATTCGTCCCCATTAACGTTGGGGTTGGAGCAACAAAGTAGCCTACTTTATTCACGCCTAACAGCCTATATTCATCATTTGATCAACTTTATACAGCCCTAAAAAGGCTAAATTTACCTTTGGTTTACATTTAGTTTACCGTGTAGCCTAACTTTAAACAGTGTGCATGCTTAGTAAAGCATATTAGACGAGGCAGGATTTGGGAAAATGTGCTTATTTAAAGTCCTGAAGGCAAATCATGTTAATTTTTGGCATACAACATTTTTAGGGGTTTTAGGTGCTGAATTCAAATCTTCTGTATGCCAAGCTCAAAAATGTCCCATAATGCTCCAAAATGGAGAAATCCAATATGTAAGGGGAGCGACATAGCGCCTCCAGTGTATAGATAGAGGGTGTGGCCTCATTCAGGGTTACATATGGGTATTTGTGTATGTAGGGGTAAGGGTAGGGGTGGGATATGTAACCCTGAATGAGGCCACACCCTCTATCTATACACTGAGGAGTCGCTATGTCGCTCCCCTCACATGATGCTCAGCAGTAACAGTTAAACTATAACATAATATCATAACAATTTGTTTAGGACCATGTAATACATCTGTAATAGTATGTAAAGATTGTTATGTGAGGATTATGTATAGGCTAACTGAATAATTAATACATTATAAGAAACTAAAAAAACGTTAGCTAGTTAGCCTTTGTGAATAGGAAGAACCTCACTAGAGCCTCCACTCTCCGGGATGTGGGCCCCCTCTTGACAAGATGTTGGCCGCAGCATTTAAGGCACATCAACTTCTCTGAGAGAGTTGAGCAGGGGGTGAGCCCAGAGCCACAGGTCTGTTGGCAGGCTGCAAAGACCTGGAGACCCCAAGCACCCCTGTCTGTTGTAGGCCGCAGTCACCGTGCTGTCGGTCCTCACCCATCACATGTTGGCCTCTTAGCCACGGTAGAAAGTGCCGGAGGGCGAGGAGAGCGGTCCTCAGCTCCAGGACATTCATGTGCTAGGATAGCCAAGGGTCCGTCCACAGACCATTGATGCCCTGACCATCGAGAACGGTGCCCCAGCCTACCGGGGATGCGTCTGTAAATACGACCCGGTGACGAATCACCAGTCCCATAGCACTTCCCCTCTCAGTGTTGGCGGGATCTCTCCACCAGTGTAGGGCCTGTGAAGCCTGCGGGACACAGTCACCTTGGCCTGGAAGGGCCCTTGGGGGCACAGGCCTAGGCTCAACAGGCACCTCTGGACTGGGAGCATGTGAGGGAGGGCAAGGGGGACTACCTGCACCATTGCCACCATAAGGCCCAAGAGGTGAAGGCAGAGTTTCCACTCCACCTGGGCGTGCAACGTGAAGCGACATGCGGCGAAAGACTGCTGTCTCGCCGGTGAGAGTCATGGATGCCCTCCTGGAGTCCAGGACCATGCCCAGGAAGGTAGTGACCTGGGAAGGCTGGAGCCTGCTTTTCTTGGGATCGGGGCGCAAGCCCAAGTCCTGAATGTGCTTCAATAGCAAGGCCACGTGTAGGCGGCATTGTACTTCTGAGGTTGCACAGATGAGCCAGTCGTCTAGATAGTTTAATATCCTGAGCCCCCGCTGCCTCATGGGTGCAAGAACTGGGGGCCAGAGAGATTCCAAATTGGAGGACTTCGAACTTTGAGGAACTCGAAGACTGACCCTCGAACGCAAACCTCAGGAACCGCCAATGCCCCGGCCAGATGGGTATCTGAAAATAAGCATCCTGCAGGTCGATGGTAGCAAACCAGTCCCCTGCATTGATGGCCTGCCGCACCCTCGGAACTGTGATGAACCTGCACCTTAGGGACCGGAGGTGCACGTTGAGACCCCTGAGGTCTAAAATAGGACGAAGGTCCCCTGTGCGCTTGGGTACAAGAAAATAACGGGAGAAGAACCCCGCTTGGGGGTTTGAACTCCTGACTTACCCTTATCACCCTCTTGTCCAGGAGGGTGGACAGCTCTGCACGTAAGGTCTGAACGTGCATGGTACTGCTCATCAAGGTAACCCACACGGGGTCTGGTCCTGAACTGCAGGCGGTACCCATGGCTCATGGTGGAGAGCACCCATGGATCCGCTCATAAGCCATGGATCCCAGCCAAGCCTTCCTGCATAGAGCTGAGGTTAGCCAGGCGGACTTGCATCGCTATGGGCCTATGCAGCTTACCCAGCAGAGCCTCCATAGTCCTGCCATTGGCACTGAGGCAGGAGGGACCACCAAAGAGGGAGTTGGGAGAGGAGAAGAGGGGCTCTAAAGCTGGATCCACTAGGAGGAGTGAGCCACAACCAATCAGCCTTTCGCCGTGCATGTTGGAAAGCACCTTAGCCTGGCCAGACCACCTACGAAAAGAAGTTGGGGAGGAAAACTGGCGACAGACCAAGTCACTAAAGTCTGGTAGCAGGGGAATGAGCACCGCCACTGGGCGCTCAGTCATGTCTGTGTGGAACCTAGACGCAGAGGCAGGGGGCTTCTCTGGAAGGGGAATATCAAAAGCCCTGGATGCCCTGCCAACGACCTCCTCAAACAGACGGGCCAGCTCGCCTCCCACCGGGCTGGCTGCACAGGGCTGTCCACAAGGAAGCTCCTCTCCCTCAGACGAGAGATCAGTCTCAACGTCCACAATGGCCTCCTCATCTTCCTCCTCCAGCTCACACGGACTGGTAGGAGGAGCAGGTTGGAGAACTGCAGGCCTTGTGCTAAGAGAAAACAGTGAGGCTGCTGAGGACTCCTCAAGCCCCCTGGCTACTCTTGCCATCTTTCTTGACGGCCCCTCGGAAACAGGAGAACCGGCACGTTTACCAGAGAAAAAACGACAACGGGCTTCCCTTGTGTGTGTAGGCATAATAAAACAATGGGGGGCGTCCCTTGCCAAGAAAGCATGTTGGTGGCCCAAACACAACACACACTTATCATGGCCATCAAAATGTGTATGATCAGTTAGTGCCACAGCTACTATCTCTCACCAATTCCAAAAGCTTGTAAGGAGATCACCTCCTGTGGTTGCTTCAAGGGATGTCTAAGCCTGTGCTGCAGTTGCAGGAAAAGTGGCATGTTATGCATGGAGTCATGCAGCTGCAGCAGCACCTGTCCGAACACTGCTGGGAGGAGAGAGGATGATTAGGATAGCCTAAGTGTGTAGCCTACCTCTTCATACCAAGAAGTTTAAAGAATTGAATAGAATAGAATTGATTAATTACTAAATAAATAGGAAAATATGCATTATTAAATAAATAGTTAAAATACAGATAAATAGATAAATACAGGTAAATAATATAAATAGATAGTTAAAATATGGTAATCAACTTTGTTTCTAAACATGTTTCAAGTAAATTCTTCAGAAAGCCATCAACCTGTTTTATGGTCCTCTTTTTTCATGAATTATTCATTATCCGAGACAACAATTTTAACCATGTAAATTAATTTCAAGCATTTTCTCTAGTCTTGATCTTAAATCTGAGCATGACATTGAATTCCCTATATGTGAAAACCTATAAAAGCACATTACATTCAGGTTTTTACCTTGTACAGTCCAAAATATAAGTGATTAATTAGATTTTGACCTGGCGGCGGCGGCGGCCATATTGGATTTCTCCATTTTGGGGCATTATGGGACATTTTTGAGCCTGGATATGATTTGCCTTCAGGGTTAATTTCTTTTAAAAATTCACCTAGACTATATAGCCTACTTGTGCTTCATTCATCCACACATCCAGCTCCTAACGTTTTGACAAGCATTTCTACCAATTTACCTTGTTCCTGTAGCTTTGCTGTCGCCATCCTTTCTGTTTTTGTTGTTTGCAAAAAAATATATATAGTATATATTGGTAACCAGCAACAAGTGCAATTTGTTAATCGCTGTCATTCTCTCATGCGCAAACAAAAATGTGTTACGTTCCAAGTAGCAGTGCGTAATTCTGCTTCATAAAGTTGAACAAATACATTTGGTTATTTCATATAAATAGCCAGTTTATGGTCTACAGTGTAGAGTTGGTAAGTTATGGTAGGCCAACTTGGAGTGAATATACAAACAGGGGAAATTCTTTGTCTACTCGTAGCTGAGTAGCCGTATAGGCAGGTGCGCACGTTGACATACGGCCGAATCGTGCTCTCATGACAACCACGCCGTTAACTTAAATAGGTTGACATCACTCTAAGTTCGCATTCAAGCAAGCAAAACGATGATTTGAAGACATCTGTTTCGCTGGAAGGGCAAGGGGGTAACAACAGGACAACACAGAATATGGGATATTCTACGGGAAAATATTAAAACGGCAAGACAGCGGGGAAAAGTTAAAATACGTGATAAACCCGGACAAAGTTGCCATGTTAGGTATGTTTTGGTCCCTGTGATTATTTGTGAAATTGTGCAAACAGCCTTTTCAAGTCATTTGAGAAGGAAGGAGTGGTAGCATGCCAGCTCCCAAATTGACGCTCGTCGGAGAAATGGAGTTTTGGACGTCAGCTTCGGCAGCTTTACAATGACTGAGGAAGCCTAGAGACGAGTCCATGTCTTGAATTTGTTATTACCCAGTGTCCTTTGTTGAATGGTCTCAATGTTTTATTGTTTTATTTCATGTGAATACTATTTACTAGATAAGTAACTTATTTCAAGTAGGCTAATGCAGTTATGCAGGAAGTGTGCATTTAGTTTCCATGCTTATTGTGTTTCCACAACAATGTTAGTGAGTAAATCTACTGAAATGGCCACCATCTTGGTGGAGTGTGATGTGTAAGATCAGAAAGCAGAGGTTGAGTTTGTAACGTTAGCCAAGGTCAGAGTGTTTTCATAGCGTTAAAGAGCACGGGCGGAAGATACCGACAATTGGCTGGGGAGGGTCATGTCTGTTTTTTAAATGTGTAGCAGGCAAGGGAGGGTCATGCAACTTTTGCCTGAAGCACCCAAAATCCCTCCGGTGGGCCCATTTATAAATAACGAACAGTCCCTTACAGTTCTCACTTCATAGTATGTAAGCTACTGTGGTGGATCTTGTCAGATTGAGGCTACAGTAAATCTGTTTCACAGACCTTCCATGTTCATGTCCAGACAGACGCAGTATGCAGTCCTGGGGAACCATTCCCCAACAGCTGGGCCTAAGCAGGGGTAGGAGTGCACAGGGATAATGGAAGACGACAGGGCCATACAGTATGCAGCAGGGCTCTACAGTGCGCCCATTTCACTCGCACATGCAAGTAAAAATGATGGCGTGCGAGTGCAAAAAAATATTTAGGCGCACTGGTGCGAATGACTTCTAACCATGTCAATGTTTGTCTACAAAATACACCGCAACATCAAGAAACATTACTGGTGCACACCATTGAATCACGTCGCGAATTCAGCATAAAAACTACACCTCCCATCAACGTTAGCAGTTTCGCGTTGTGACTCGCTAGTAGTCACTTCTATCAAATCCAAGAGCGCGCAGAAAAAGCGGAAAGTTAGACTAGCCAGCCAAGATGCAAAGATTGAAGAAATTAGTTCTTCTATCCAATGAATTCATCGGATATAGGAGGAACAGGATGAGATTCTGAGAATGCAGTGAGAGAAGGAAAGGTAACCTAACATGCCTTTTAGCCCAGTTGACGTATTGGCTGCAATATGCAAAATATAGCTGTAGCGAACAGGCACAAAAGTAGCTTCCCGTAATACTCCCATTTTATTCAAAGGTAGAACGCTACTGACAACTCCAGGCCTCCACGCATGCTTGTTTGTTTACACCGAATACAAGCTGAAGTGCAAAACGAAAGTAGGCCTAACGTTTGCCTACTGCCCCCATCAATGCAGATATTTCAAATAAAAAGTAAAAGTATAACAAATATATATATCCTTGATTAGCCTACAGTATGTTGGGTTTTGTGGAAGAGAAAATGGACTGTTTTAGTAGTAGTAGTAGGCAGTATGCAGTCAGATAGGTCACCATGGGCATATTTGGATTAGCTACAGATGGATTCACAAATAAATAAATTAGCCTACATTTGGCAGGATACTTGATATACAGGCTAAATGCAAATATGACAATGTATTATACTATTTTACATTAACAAAATGTAGGAATTCTTAATATTCGCAAGAATTCACTGCACTGGCATGTTTAAGTGTTAGCTGCAGTGTAATGTTAGATTATGTTTAAGTTAAGTACAGAACTGACTGTACGCCCAAATTTTTGTCTGTGCTCCTAAATTTTTTAACTTGGGCGCACAAGTGCTCCTGGAAAAAAATGTTAGTGTAGAGCCCTGAATGCATGATCAGGCTGTTGGTCTTCACACGCTGCAGCAACACTTTCCCTGATGCTGCGACACCTAGTGCGTCAGCGAGACGCTCTGCCTTTGGTGAAGCTGGCTGGCCGGCTGGGTCAGAGATGTGTCTTGCCATTGACGGTGACTCTGTATGACGCGCCTGTAGCTTGCATTATTGTTTGCCTCTGCGTGGATGCATGAGCTGTGGTGGCGGCTTTGCAGCTGGAGGATATGGAACCTAGGGCTGTGAAAATTGGATCTTCATCCCCCACCCTCCCCCATGTGTTGGAGATTTAGAGGCAGATTTAATAGTACTGTATGTGTGGACGCAGTGAAAGCAATGGGGTTTTGAAGCCTCCACAATCCAGAATCACAATCCACAAACATGCATACATACACACACACACATATTCATATACATAAAAAAATAATTGTCATACTACAGTATACGAAGAGCTATGCTCAGCCATGTCACCAATGGGTACTGATTTACAATTTCTTTTAACACGTCACACATATTTGCACAATGTCATATTACTCACATCGAGAACTGATATGGGAGAGGAGTGAGGTTGTGAGGTCACACCCTAAGACGAGGAAGAATGGTCTGGGTGGCCGGTCAAATTTGGGATAAACAGCGAAGAAAGAATCATATATTTCTATTACTCTCTCTCTCTCTCTCACACACACACACACAAAAAAACACACACACACACACACAGATTCACACACCGAGAGAGGCTTAACGCTCCTTATTAACATTTCTATATTTTCTCCAATGCTCACACCACATACAGTACCAAGGTTCCCCTCAAACAGAGCAAGTACTTACATAAAATACAACCCCTATTACACTTAATGGTGCGATTTCAAGCCCACAACATTTGTTGTCACCTTAAGCAATCATCTCCTCATGACCGCTAGCTGCCCATTCCGTGAGTACCCTGTAAAAAGAAAAAACCCGGTCTCTGTAAGCAGCGCAGGCTCTGAAAACTAGAAACAAACAAACGCAGCCTGTCCCCCAAACAAAAATGAAATCATGTGTGGAGTTTCTCTGGGAATACTGAAGGGAGGGCTAAGCTACCTCTAAAATATAATGTACAATAAGCATCCTCTAATAAATGTAAATATAAACGTAAACATAAACAAACATGACTTCCTGTGAAATCCCTGACTGCACCTTTAAAAAACAAATCTCACCGCCCCACTGCTCACACAACAACCCGTCGACCCAGCCCTCAAGCAATAGAAAGCTCCATTAATCAATCATTAAGCATATTCAATTTTCATGCCACCATTTCCTTGAAAACGCCCACATAGTGTTTTGAACGCACTGTCAATATCACATGAGACACATTCTTCCTCTTTAACTTTAGATGTGGTCTGTAATGTTTCAGTTCAAAAGCCTGCTCTTCCATATGCCTCAAACAAGCATGCAGGTACAATCTGAGAATTGGAGCTAAGCCTGTCATCAGTTCATCATCCACAGCTCCACCTATTTGAATGTATTAACTTATTCTATATTTCATTCCAGTATTAAAAAAAAGGGTTGAAAACCCCTTGTCAACCTTCCACTAAAGAATGTTTCTTGAAAAGGCTCTCAGCAGTCACAATCTGAGCGCACCTCCACCTCCTTGTTATTCTTATGTAATCAGCCCTCTTAACTGTTCCCTCTAATTTTTTATTTTTTATAATGGTTGGACAATGTTTTTTTATAATGGTTGGACAATAGGAAGCTACATTAATCAATCATTAAGCATATTCAATTTTCATGCCACCATTCCCTTGAAAACGGACACATAGTGTTTTGAACGCACTGTCAATATCACAAGAGACACATTCTTCCTTTTCAACTTTAGATGTGGTCTGTAATGTTTCAGTTCAAAAGCCTGCTCTTCCATATGCCTCAAACAAGCATGCAGGTACAATCTGAGAATTGGAGCTAAGCCTGTCATCACCACAGCTCCACCTATTTTCTTTCCTAACGATCTAAGCCTCATAAGCAGGCCGTCAAAAAAACGCGTCTCTGTAGGCAGCCTAGGCTCCGAGATCTGTACACAAAAACAATTGCTGCCAACAAGTGTTGGCATCCACTCAAAGGCAAAATAAAGTGTTCCAACCAATAACCGACGAGATGCGCGTTTAGGAGAGTTTCAATTGCACGGGAGGGAGTAGCGAGCTAGCTCTCTGTTTTGTTCGAACATCAACAGAAGTGAAGTTCAGCCGTATAATCGCTGATACAACCTTTAAGCACCATCTGAAGTAGCCTAAACATTACCATTTTGTTCATGTTTAGCACATGGTCTGCGTAGAACTTGGTAATGGCATCAAGGATGTTTTCTGCAGGGCATCCTGAAAGCTGAATGATTCCAGCAAAAACTGTCTTAACTGAAATCAGTTTGCTTCCGAAACCATATATGCCATATGATCGTGTATCCTGAACTGATAACATGGACATGTTGGTGTTAATTGCTAGCATCACATTGTCGATTAATAATTTTATTTGTTTAGGGTCGGATCGTGCTCTCAGAATTCGTCTCTCTCGGGATTCATTCGTTACGGGGAGAATTAGATCGATAGTGTTCCCATGTCTAAGTCTTAAGGCTCTTACAGAGTCAACGCATCGCTACGCATACGTGCCCGCAAGGCTACGCATCGCTACGCTTTGGCCGCCATTATGCGTCGATGTGTAGCAAAATTGAATACAATGGCCAGTGAATTATGCAAGCTTATCTTTCTTTTATGGTCTATGGAGCTCCGCATTGTAGGTTACATGCTATTCATTGTGTATAACATGATTGTCACTTGGAGGAGACTTCAGACTTGTAGATAACTTACGTCTACATCGCCTTTGATGCTCAGATTTTTAACCCCTGAAAAAAAAAATCGTTTGTGCGGTCTGAAAAATGTGCGCGGTCTGAAAAATCTATTGCGCGGCCACTTCGACTGGCCTGCGCGGCCGCGTGCATGCAGCTTAGAGGGAACATTGCTCTTAACCCTCATTAGCGTTCATAGCACATGTCAAAGCAGATCTCTGGTTGATTACAGTAACAAACCAAGACCTAGTGGAGATCTTCTAGACATGCAAACTCCTCACCTTTCGGCGAAATTCGCCGTTTTGAATAGGAAATGGGTGACTTACGTGATTCGTGCAGATCCGCACAGAAAATATTTGGGGGGGGAGTCCACTATCAACTATCAAACCCACTCACTGTCACACGCAGACGAGTGCATCTTGACTCAACATGAACGCATACGTGAATATTACATGATTGGAAGCCAACGCATCTCTGATTCTAGAATACTCGCGGTAATAACTGCTACATCGCGTGGCGCCAATAAATGAACTGACCAGCAGCGCGCGAGAAGCGCTGTAGAAGCCCACATAGCTGTTCTGCCTTGGATAGAAGAGAACTTCAAGAGCGAGAATCAACGTGGGAAAGCAAATTTGAGGTAAGATATAAAAAACGACTGCTGACTTGTATCAAACAGGAAAACACAGTCTTGAAGAAAAGTGAACTAGCCGTAGCACTACTTTACTATGTATGCCAGTGTCTTAAGTTAGCTAGGTTCTACTGAATGCTAGCGGCTAGGGCACCTTGCATATACATAAGATGGAGTTCATCTAATCAACGAGCTATTCTGTGGGGACTCTGCGGATGAATGGACATTTGTAGATGAAATAGCTTTTAAATTTCATGATTTAAATTGATACAAAATAAACAAATAATGTCATATATGTTCAAATCTTCACACCTATGGCTACTGAAATGTAAGGTTCATTTAGCAAATGTTATTTTGAGGTATTAAAAAACATCATTGTTTTAAGAATTTTCAAACGAAATGGTTGGTAATTAGCACGTTTACGATATGACATTATGTGACCCTGCAAGGCGAAACCAGACGTTTTGTGCACGGTGCTAGTTCGAGAAAATCCATGGTATACAGTGTCGACGGTATACAGTCTACTCTACACTTTCATATTGTGAACAAATTTCACGGATAAACATACTTTTTCACTGTTAAACCTTACTTTATTTAGGTGAAGATTCAACACATTAGCAGTCATTCCCTTTGTCCACGCCGCTATAAGGTTTTACGGTAGAGCTACAGTTTACTCATTACATTACATTACATTACATTACATTACATTTGGCTGACGCTTTTTAACCAAAGCGACTAACAACATGGTAAACAGTAAGTTTTTAGAACAATTCTCACAATTTTAGGACAGTTTAAAAAAAAACATTAGAGTACAGTAAGAATAAGTGCGTCGGTGAGTGCTGTTTTTAACAGTTACTTGTCAGTTTAAAACGGCTGGTGAGTGCTAGGATCAGTAAGACTTGTTGTAAGTGTTGCTATGAGAGTAGATGTTCTCTAAAGAGCTGGGTCTTCAGGAGTTTTTTGAAAGTGGAAAAGGATGTCCCTGCCCTTGTAGGAACTGGCAGTGAGTTCCACCAACGAGGAACAACAGATGAGAAAAGTTTGGATTGGCTTGAGCGTACCGGTGGTAGAGCTAGACGTCGTTCGTCAGAGGAGCGCAGCGGTCTGGAGGTAGTGTAAGTCTGTATGAGGGCATTCAAGTAGGTGGGAGCAGAACCGGAGACTACTTTGTAGGCAAGCGTTAGAGACTTGAATTTGATGCGGGCCGCCATAGGTAGCCAGTGTAGCTGGATGAGCAGCGGGGTAACATGTGCCCTTTTGGGTTGGTTGTAGACCAGGCGCGCCGCCGCGTTCTGGATCATCTGAAGTGGTTTCACTGCGCAGGCTGGGAGACCTGTCAGGAGGGCATTGCAGTAGTCGAGTCGTGAGATGACTATTGCCTGAACCAGAAGTTGGGTAGCATCTTGAGTCAAGTAAGTCCTGATTTTCCGTATGTTGTAGAGTGCAAAACGGCATGACCGGGCGACTGAGGCAACATGATCTGAGAAGTTTAGTTGGTTGTCAAGAACAACTCCTAGATTTCTTGCAGTCCTGGTCGGTGAAACAGACAGGGAGTCAAATTTGATGTTGATGTCGTGGTGTATGGTAGGTTTAGCTGGGATGACCAGCAGTTCAGTCTTTGAGAGGTTCAGCTGGAGGTGGTGTGCCTTCATCCATGTAGCTATGTCTGAAAGGCAATCCGAGATCCGTGCTGAAACCAGGGGGTCGTCAGGTGGAAAGGACAGATAGAGCTGTGTGTCGTCTGCATAGCAGTGGTATGAGAAGCCGTGCGAACGGATAATCTGTCCCAAGGAGGTGGTGTAGATAGCAAAGAGGAGGGGGCCCAGCACTGAGCCCTGGGGGACCCCTGTGGTGAGATGGTGAGGTGATGGTCATTAGGCTACTCATTACTCGTTACTCAATGTGTCAGCTCTCTATCATTCTTGGCAGATGATGTAACCGAACCGCAGAGCGGTACAAAATATGACCGCCGCCCAGTCCAGCACATTTTTTCCACAAAAAGAAATCACGCTGAAAGGCCTATTTGATTCTGTCTCACTAAATTGCATTATCCACACTCAATTCTCACTGGTATCTGCTAGACAACAAGTACCAAAACATGATTAGTTCATAGATTTCACATGTAAAATTCATTTTATACAACCGCACCTCCATCTTGCCTGTTCATAATTCTGATAAAATTCTTGATTGTTTGTGTTATGTTTATGTTATGTGTGTGGGTGTGTGTGTGTGTACGTGCTTGTGTGTGTGCCTGCGTATGTGCCTGTGCATGCAAGCGTACATATGTCTACTGTGTGAGTATGTGTCATACGTATGATTACTGTGAATGTATGTGTGTGTATCTGAAATGGGTTAACATGACCCCTGGAGGCAAACATATGGAAAAAAATGGTCATCCTAGGCCCTACAGTTCTCAACATATTCACAGAGAACTGTGTCTGCCCTACCCTCCTTTCGGGGGGTCCAGTCCAGCGGGGGGGCTACAGATCAAAACGAAAAATGACGGTTCCATGCTATCCATGTGGGGGTACATGTCCACCAAGTTTTGTGTACCCCGGTCTTTCAGTGTCCGGGGAATCCTTGTTGGTGTACGTCACTAAATGTACACATAAATTATTTTATTGTAAGGCCCCCCATGAACGAAAGTACACACAACTTGGCATGCATTCAGAGGGTGTCATAATGATCCTACACTTTCAATTTCCTGCAGTTTTGACCTTGTCAGCCAGAGATATTGTGATGAAAACACCTAATTTTTTGCTTTTTAATTTTTAACTAGGTGGCGCTATACATGAAATAAGTGGTAATGGGATGGGTTGACATGCCCCCTTAAGACCAACATACATAAAAAAGGTGGACCTCCTAGGCCCTACGGTTCTCGAGATATTCACAGAAAACTGTCTCCGGCCACCTACAGGCCAGTTGGTGTATAGTAACATTGGTGTATAGTAACGAAAAAAATAAAAATAAATAAATAAATAAAAAATCTGACTAAACCTATATGACCACCGCTTTGCTGCGTGGCGGTCATAATAACACTACACGTTTTTAATTAATATTGTTGAATTTTTATATGATCTAGGCCATGGTTCTTGGCGTGCTGGCAGAAAATTCTCTGCCATTTTCTGTTGCACCGGTAATTGTGGAGCTCGCTCAAACACTGGCTCTGGACAAAGTGGCCCTGCAGGGGATTAAGCTGTCTCGGACAGCAGCATCGTATAAGATGGTATATGGCCTAGGGAAGACCTTCTCCGATAGGATTTTCGCCAACATGAGGAGATTTCTCTTTTCCCTAAATGTGGATGAAAGCACTTCGAACAACAACAAGAAGGTTGGTCTAATTTCACTACACATTGCATTACAATCTTGCATTATATTGCACCTTACAAACATACTCAAACCTAACTGAATCGCAGGGTCTGTCCATGCCCTGTCACTCATTGTCAATTGCCTCAGCACATTGTGGACCTTGTCTTTATCTTTATTCACTTCATTGATCATGTGGATCTCTCTTTATGACAATTCTATCTATCTATCCATCCATCTATCTATCTATCTATCTATCTACCTATGGCTGCTTTCTTAACTATTTTTTCCAATATTTGAATTTAAGGTGCTGTCCATGCTTGTCTGCTACCACCATCACGACTTTGGGAAGGTGATGGTTGAACATCTTGGGTCCCTGGAGATGCTGAAGACCAATGCTGCTACTTTGGAGAGGGTGATTTGTCAGTTTTTTGAAGAAAACAACATCCCATGGAGAAACCTGGTCAGATGTTTACTTGATTCGTGTGCCGTCATGAGGGGGAGTAAGACTGGCCTGGAGACGAGACTCCATAAACACTGTCCCGGACTCCTTGATATAGACGGAGACTTTTGTCACCATGTCCACAATGCAGCTAAGAAGTCTCGAACAGCTCTTCAGTGATCTGCAGACAGACCATCAATGGAGTCCAGATCAGGTATGAAATGAAACTTTAGAGAACTGCCATGTATGACTAGTCTGGTTGGTTGTTGGTAGACGTAGTAACTCACTAAATAACTACTTATTAAATAGATACTAGTAAAAAGGGACTAGAAAGGGGCAAAAAGTTTAACAGTGTAAAAAATGAGCAAACAGGGATAATGGTAGAGGGTACATAATGTTACATACTCTCTATTGGTCAGGTGATGTATCTCAAGGAGGTATGTGCCATACTTGGCATTCCTGCATCCAACCCTCAGAGAGGGTTTGTGAAACATCGATGGCTCTCTGCATATGATGCTAGTATGGAAACACAGTCAATGCTGCCAGCGTACAAGGTACTTTATTTTGGATTCTTGAGCAAAGAGGATCAGGAATTATACAACAAACCTCTGGAAAGGCTTTTCGCAGAGTGCAGTGTCAGTCAGACATTTAAGGCCAGAATCAAGTTTATACATGGGGACCTCAGAAAGAAAGGTGATGATGAACACTCATTCTACAGTATGAATATTTCAGTCATTACAGCCATCAGTTATTAGTATTAACTACTAAATACTGCTATATTTTCTGCTTATGTTTTCACAGGCATGACACAGCAAGGCAGAGACCGAAAGAGGAGAGTCACGCAGAAGATCTGGCTTCAGGAGAGAGAGACGCGGCTACAGCTTAGTGCCTATTATGGGCATACTGGCCATTTTGAAGGAGTATGTCATGGTTTTTCAGGTGGGTGTTTTCTTATTAGACTGGCATCCTAGCAACATTTCTCATTTAGCAATGTTCTATCTGTTTACGGGCAATTTTCACTAGCAACAACATTCAATGCGTTTTGTTATTGACATGTTATTGTTATTTGTTATTGAAATGTTATTCTGTGTTGTCATTTTGCTTCCTAGCAACGGAATGGCGTGTGTCCCCTTTCCCGTGTATTGACTCTATTATTACTATGTATACCTTGCAACTGTTAATTGTACTTGTATTCAACAGCATGTGTTCTTTTTTGTCATTTTTTCTGTACATAGGGTAGCCAGACATTAGTCCACAAGCTGCACGACAGACAGCTTGAGCTGTTCCTGACTTTCCTGGGCTGTTTTGTCAAGGCAGAGCACTTCACGCAGCTCTCTCCCAGGGCTCTTGCAGAGTTGGAGATACAGGAAGCAATGATTTTGTCCCTCAGGCAGTTGTTCGTGGGACAAGACACGGACACTTTCAGATCTCAAAACCCAACTCAGGCAGTAAGTACTTTGCTACACAAAATGTATTACCTTTCCCTCCCTGACCATAGACACACAAAAAACAAGAAACATAGATAGACATAGTCATAGCTTCCCCACAGTCATACGCCCAAATCCCTCCCCACCCATACACACACACACACACACACACACTACTCCAACCATCTAAAAGAGCCAATATTGCACATGATAGTAAATATAGTCCGCCTACCATTATGTCCAGCTGCAAGAAACAAGCTCATTTTATCTTGCACTCTAGACAATATTGCACATAGTAATCAATAAAGAGACCAATGCTTCATATTGCACACTGCCCTATTCTAAGCACAACACAATCAGTAAATACACGAAAAATTGTCATTGCACACAGCCATATTCTCAATAACTTAATTTAATAAATTATATTGCACCTTGCCCTATACTGAATCATTTAATAATTTATATTGCACCTTGCACCACCCCCCCCCCCCCCCCCCACACACACACACACATCTCCATAATATCTATACTATGACTTAAGTGGGAAACCTGTGCATTAATTTTCCAATACTGTTTACTCTGTTTCAGCTACTGAAGTCATTCTTGCAGAAGCTTAAGAATGCATATACAACAACTGCCTCTTATCTTCAAAAGAAACTTCCCTTGGCCAGCCCAACCCTGATAGCCCTGTCTGCGTTGGACCCATCTCTGAGAGGCCACTCGCAGGCAGCCGTACAACTCAAGACATTGAGTCGATTGTTGAGTCACTTGGTACCTACAGAAAATATCCACCTTGAGATAGTACGGTACAATGTTGATGTCTCCCTCCCCAGATTTGGTGACCGAGATTGTGTGGTGGAGTGGTGGGGGCATGTGTTTCAGAGGAGAGACAAATATCCTGCACTCATCAGTCTTGTTAAATGTGGCCTCTCCATTTTCCATGGTCCGAGAGTAGAGTCCTCTTTCAGTATTATGAATGACATCATTGACCATAGAAGCGGAAACATGAAAACATCTACTTTTAACTCCATTCAGACAGTCAAATATAGCCTTCTTGTGCAAAAATATCATCTTAGCAGGAACAACAGATAAAAGACAGAGGCAGCAGAGCCTGCTTGAAAAGAGGCAGCTGACTACCTCACCTGGCACTGCTCTGGACAGAAAAAAACAGACAGTTGAGGAAGAGAAGAGGGCCAGGCTTAAGCATACTTTCAAGCAGCGCAAACAGGCCATGCACACTTTGGTGCAAGCCAAAAAAAAAAAGTAATTGAGTCCAGGACAAGAGCCCAGGAAAGGAGCACACTGGAAATGTTTTACATTTATTTTTTATACCATAAGGGACTTTTGAATTTACTTTTATACCATAAGGGACTTTTCTACATTTATTATTTGAACAATCCAACTGAACTGCTCTTACATTGCCATTGTTGACTACTGTGAGATGATTGATGTGATAGTGTTTATTTGCCATTTTTACATTTATACAGTATTGCCTTGCATACACTACATCCATACACAACATTTTACTAATTCACTAACTGATTCAATGCCACTATTCTCCTTCAGTGTGAATTCCCATTTTTATTGAGATATGTTGTTGAGGTATGCCACAATACAAGCATTTTCTGTAAATGAATCATTTTGTAGTCTTTGTAAATGTGTGGTTTTGAGTATTTTTCTACTCTTAAGTTAACTATGCACCGGTCTCAATGTCAGTCGCGTTTGTTTTGTGACGTAACGGCCATTTCCCTTCTCGCACGCTCTTCTCACCTTTTTCACCCCTGACCAGTTTGCATGTCTGTCTTCACTTCACAGTATAGGAGCTATTTACAAACAGTAATTAAATCATGAATCTTTATTGTCTCTCTCTCTCTCTCTCTCACACACACACACACATACACACATGCACACGCACACACACACATGTACACACACACAGACACACACACACACACACACACACACTCTCTCTCTCTCTCAGGAACTGATTCTTGTAAGAAGTCCTTGAAAATAAATTAAGCAAATATAATGAGAGCAAGTCAATTAATTTCAGGGCAGGAAACAGCCTTCCACTATGCACTTGCCATCATACGCAAGTTGATGTATATGAAGAAATAACTAATTTCCATGGTTTTTTGGGGACGCACGTAATAATTCTCTCCTGGGAAAACAGCATGGCTAAAATGAATTAAGCAATATGACACGATTTGGAATGAGGTTGGTAAAGGCGATTGCCATGGGTGTAATTCGGCCATGCCGTTACCACGAGTGAAAAATAACCCAAGATGAAGGAGCTAACTCATTTCTGAGTAACACACACACACACACACACACACACACACACACACACACACACACACACATACACAACCATAACGGTGGATGACGCTTTGTTATATTTGCAGGTTTGATATTCTGGTCTTTTTTCACCAAATCATTAGAAATAATATGATAACAGCTCTTACTGTAAAGCAGCAACTTTCATCCATTCATGACATCAATAAGCATTATATTATCATTAGCATTTACAGTTTAAAGTAAAGTCATATAACCCAAATAAAAAAAAATAAAAAGACGATATAAATAATAACTTAAATAGAATTTAACAGAATAATAACCATATATACAGACCACAACTCTGAAAGGAATCAGGTAATCAGATGAGTCAGACGCTTTTTTTAAGATTCCAAAACTATCGCTAGAATGAAGAGCATAGGTAAATCATTGCACCAACAAGGAATCACAGAAGAAAATAGTTTTACGTAAATGTGCAGTCAGGGATTACGCAGGAAGTCGTGTTTGTTTGTGTTTATGTTTATATGTTTATATTTAAAATTATTAGCTGATGCTTTTTTTGCAGAAAAAGTACATTATATTTTAACCAAGTCAAGTCAAGTTTATTTATATAGCACATTTCATACACAGAGGTCATTCAATGTGCTTTACATAAACAAAACCAAACAATAATAACAAATAAAAGCATAGAATGGCAATATAGTCAAAGAATAGTTAAAAGGTAAAGATCATAATAAAAAGAAAACATAAAACATAAGGTAAAATCATTTAAAAATAAAGAATAATTAGTAAGCAAAAGCAAAGGCAAAAGTAGTAAAAAAAGTAATAAAAGACAAGGTAGAATAAATATCAAGGCAGATTCCAAGGACCAAGGACCAAACGAAAACACGCCAGCGAGGTAGCTTATCCTTCAGTATTTCCAAAGAGTGTAATCACAGAAGCTAGCAGCTAGCGGTCGTGAGGAGTTGATTGCTGAATGTGACAAAAAAATATTATGGGCTTGAAATTGCGTAAAATCCCTGACTGCACCTTTAACTGTGTCCTCTTAGTGGTGACGGAAGGCTGACATGGCAGGCGCTCATCAGAGGACCGTAGAGGATGAAAGGGTATGTAGAGCTGGATCATAGAATTAAGATGGCAAGGAGCAGTAAAACATCCAGTGAATGTGAATAGGACAAAATGTAGGGATTTGAATTTAATTCAGGCTGTTACAGGAAGCCAATGAAGAGTAAGGAGTTGCATGTGTCTTCTTTGCGTCATCTGTAATGGTTTCACTACACAAGCAGGTGAGCCAGCTAACATAAAAATGATAAATGAAATAACGATTGCATAAAATAAAACTGGACAAACTTGGGTGTTCTATGTATATAATGAAAGCATATTTCCTTTAAAAAGGTGACAACTGTGGTTTTATTATCTTATTATGTTATAATGTTTTGATGTTTTACATTTTGATGATTCTGTGTCCAACTGAAAAAAAAGTTTTTAAAGATTGAGAAGAATCTAATCTCATCTAAATATATACATACAGCGCAACAACAAATCAAAACAAAACATTTGTTTTAAAAAGTATATAACAGATAGGACAAATCATTAAAAATGTTCCCGAACAAATATCAACACAGCCCTCCACAGTCCACAATCCTTGAATTTCCCCTGGGGATCAATAAAGTATCTATCTATCTATCTATCTATCTATTTATCTATCAATCAAAGAAAAGAAAAATAATAAGAATAAATATCAAATGAAGAATGAAGAAATTGAATGAAAAGATCCACTCACCTATAATCACCAGGTAAATGCCTGCTGCATAATCAACAGCTGGGGACAGTTTTGAGGTGTACTTGTCGTCCATTCTTGCCTCTGAGCGTTGCCTCCTTTCACATAATAAAATAATTTCCACTTTCAAAAGCACCCTTCCAGCCAGGAATCATCCTCTTTCTTTCCCCAAACACCCCTGACGAAAGGCTCCAGACTATGCATGTTTACTCAGTTGCCTCTGTTGCTGTCCATGCCGATGGAGGGAGAGAGAAGAGAGTGAGAAAAAAGAGTGAGAGAAGAGAGAGTGAGAGAGGTCTGTCTGTCTTTGTCTTGGAGTGCTGGTGTCTACCTCTGGAGGCGCGGACGGAGCTGCTTAGCGGAGGGCTGCGCAGGAATCCCTGCTCACATCGTCTGAAGGCGCCAGAGTCAGTCCTCCTCAGTGAAATGATGCAGCTACACCCAGAGCAGTGGGGGGTGTAAACAGAGAGATGAGATGGAGCGAGAGAGAGACAGAGAGAGGGAGAGAGAGAGAGAGCACAATGAAGGGGGAGAGAGAGAAAATAGGGTGAGACAGAAAGAGAGAAATAATGATAACAGAGTGAGAGAGAGTGCAATGAGGGTGTGTGTGTGGGGGGGGGGATCACAAAAGGAGATATAGATAGAGAGAAAATGGAAACGGAAAAGAGATGAGAAAGCAGACAAGAGAGGTACAGTACAGTCACAGTGCGTAATAGTGGACCGAGGTAGATAAAGATGAGGAGTATGTGTGTGTGTCTGTGTGTGTGTGAGAGAGAGAGAGAGAAAGAAATAGAGAGAACGAAAGTAAGAGAGAGAAAATCCGAGGGCAAGAGAGTAGTGGCAGCCAGCGGTGGTGTTGGTGGTGTGGGATAAATTTTATATGTCTCTCAGTGAATGTTTAGTATACCTTACATACATGTAGTGAAATCTAATTGCCATCACCCTACTCTGACCCTTGTGTCTTTTGCAACTCCTAGGTTAGAATGTTTAGTTAACTTAACCCTTGTGTCAGCGTATTTGGGTAACCCCAGGATGCGGGGTCATGAACATTTCTTATCTTTGTCAAAACACCAGATGGTTAAGTGGGGTTGTAAACATTTCATATCTCTGTTAAAATACTAGAAGGTTAAGTGATTAATGGAGGGCGACAACTTGTGATTTTCCATGGGTGTGGGGTAAGGTATAAGAGTTGGCTTCACCCACAGATGTGTGGGCTTGTTACTTTGACATTTCATGTGGGTAACATGCTCCCGGCGTCGTGAATAAAGCTGCAGTCTCACACCAGTTGTCTTGGATTAATTTTGACCACAGTGGTGTTTAGTGGTTGGTGCTAGTGCTGGTGTGGCCACAGGGTTTCTCCTCTGGCTGAGAGCATGGCTGCTTAACACCTTGTGGCAGTCGTGCAGTCTGACCTGCATTAGCCAGTCGGGTTTGAGTGCACCAAGGACCCAGAGCTTGTCGCCCCGGCGCGAGCTCATCCTTGAGGAACCCTCGTGTCTGCTACTGCACGTTAACATCCGCCCAGGGACCTCATCCGTGAAACTGGAAGTCACTCTCTGAAGAAACACTTTGAATTTTTCATCAAGTCTGCCACAGTCGCCATCATCTCTCTCTTCTGTTTTTTTTTTTTATTCTTTCACTAGCTGTTATGTAAAAGGCAGGCAACTGATCTGGATGTGGGGAGTGGGCGGATATTGCCTGGCTGTACTGCCCATATTGGGCAACAGGAAACTTTAATGAGCTCATAAGGCTTCTCCATTAACTAAGCTGTTCCTATTGCATGAGAGGAAATGGGTTGATTGGGGTCATGCAGTAAAGAGGAATAGGGATGATGAATAAAAAAAACAGCTTTTTTATCATTTCTGATTTTTAATATTGTGTATTGAACCTTTGGATCTAATGCAGGAGGGGACATGAGGTGTAGCCTATAAGAGTGTAAATAAATACTCATTTTTCATCGCACACTGAAAACTGTAGCTACTGTACATTTCAAAATATTTAAGATCAATGTTAATACATTGAAATTCATGCGTTCTAGTTTGTTCAGAAAAAAACTAGTTCACTAGTTTGTTAGTAAAAAAAAGTTATGATAAGAAGATGATGCTATATGATACAATGTTTCAAATACTTTCATTATTCTTTACTTTCATTTTATTAACTGAAAAGCTGTAGTATTTACTTGTAACATGAGAGCCACTGCTACCCTACGCTACAAGGTCTCTGCGTCATTCACTAATGTGAAGCAGCATAAATTAAAAGACACATGTTAATGTGACAAGAGCGGATGATGAGAGCACTGGGGAGGCATAATCCTCTTAAGCACTGTGCGTCACCTTTCCCAGGCTTGCCTAATTGCATTCATATGCATCCTGTCCCTTTTGTTTCCCACATAATAATCCCGTCACTCTCCCTAAGGGGCACTTTGAAAAAGTGGGAGACAGACATTTTTATTGTTGGTGTCCACGCTGGGCAGGTTCCGGCCCTCGCAGGTCTGCTCAGGGGCTCACCTCACCTTCGAGGCCCACGTACAGTATGGGTTTGTGTCAAGTCAAGTCAAGTTTATTTATATAGCGCATTTCATACACAAAGGTCATTCAATGTGCTTTACATACTGTAAACAAAAGCAAACAGTAATAACAAATAAAAGCATAAAAGGGCAATATTGAAAGAATAAAAAATAAAAAATCAATTAATTAAAAAAACAACCATAAAACACACAAGGTAAAATTATTTTAAAATAAAGAATAATTTAAAGACAAAATAAAAGACACAAGGTAGAATAATTTTCAAGGCAGATTCAGAATGTGTAACTCAGTGCAGTTGGCAGAAAGCATCTGAGAACAGCAGGTTTTACTAACAGGTTTTTCTGCTGAGACCTGAGAGGTCGGGAGGGTGTGTACTGCTGAAGCATGTCTGAAAGGTATTTAGGTCCTGCTCCATTTAGTGATTTATAAAAGAGCAGTATGTGCTTTAAAGTCAATTCTGTGACTTACTGGAAGCCAGTGCAGGGACTTAAGAATTGTAATGTGGTTAGTTCTTTTAGTTTTTGTGAGAACCCTAGCTGCTGCATTTTGTATCATCTGAAGCTGTTTGATAGTCTTTTTTAGCCTGACGAGCCAGACCCACATTAAAATGCAGTTCGCAGTGCTCAGTCCGAGGGGCCGGATAATCGGTTGCCTTTCAAATTCCCTCTGCATGCAATAGGACAGTGCTATGAGTCCCATGCGTTTCCCACCAGCGGAGCTAGTTGGCTAGTTCAAACTTTTGCCAACTTAATAAAAGCTTAACTCGTGTCACACTGTTCGCCAACAGCAACATCCATCTTATTTGTTTTCAATTAGCAGGGAATTCAAGCCAAACCGTTGCAACTCTGCCATCAATCATTGTGTTAAGCCCACCTAACGACTCTATACACGATTTGATTGGCCTGATAGAAGTTTAATTTTTCGAGCTCACAAGCCAACGTAGAGTTGCTAGACTAGCCCTGGCAGCAAATGTAATTTGCTGCTGCTAGGGTGCGTCTAGATTTCTAGAAGTCCATTGCAGTAATCAACCCTGCTGGAGATAAATGCATGAGTGTCCTCGGAGGCCATGATTTATTCATTGTGGTCTGCACAGCACTTTGTAGGGGCTGCTGTCGGTGAGCTGCAGGAGGAGCAAAGGTGTGTGTGTGTTACATGTGTGTGTCTGTGTGTGTTTCTTTATGTGTGTCCGAGTGTACGCCCCTGAATGTACAGTATGTGTGTATTTGTGTGTGTATATGTGTGTGTTTGTGTACAGTATGTGCGTATGTGGTGTGTGAGTGTGTGTAGGGATAGGGCTGGTGTGTGTGCGTGTGTGTATACGTGCGTATGTGGTGTGTGTATAGGGATAGGGCTGGTGTGTGCGCGTGTGTGTAGGGATAGGGCTGGTGTGTGTGCGTGTGTGTATACGTGCGTATGTGGTGTGTGAGTGTGTGTAGGGATAAGGCTGGTGTGTGTGCGTGTGTGTATACGTGCGTATGTGGTGTGTGAGTGTGTGTAGGGATAGGGCTGGGGTTCCTGGTTGGAGACCGCAGTGTGCTGTTCTGTGCCCTTGTGTGCTGCGAGGCATCCGAGCAGAATGCGCAGGTCAGCGGTGCTGTCCAGTGAGTCGTGAGGCATAAGGTTCAGGCCACTGCCTGCCTCCCCTGAGAGCTCCAGGGTCATAGAGTTAGAGTGTGCCCTGTGAGTACTGTGGATCGCCTCACCCTCCATCACACATTTGTTATGGAGATTTTTTCAAAATCATTATCTATCTATCTATCTAGATATTATTATGATCTCACTTATTTTAACTTTTTTCACACAGGCTGTCATGGATTATGGATTGTATGGTATTATGTTCCTTACTGAAACTTGTAGTGAATGACTGCATTGCATAATGGGATTCGTTATACACTGTATTTGTAGCAAGCACCGTACAATTAGCCTGGGAAAAACCCAGACGTACTTCCGGCAAATTCGAGATTTGCCCTGAAAGTCCATCTGGACAAGAACTCATTCTAGCCCATTTCCAATTTTCCTAGATCTAGGCACCAATCAGAAGAACCCTTGAGGCGGGCTTTACACGATGAAAATAGAGCACCCTGTTGAAGAAGCCGGGGTTTTTAAAAAAAAAAAACCAACGATGGCTGCTGCCGCTTGTTTGAAGCTGCTATCACGTTGGTTTCAGACAGGGAGTTCGCAACTGCTTCCAACATTGTACAAACATGTAAGGGATACCAATGTGATATCTGCAACAGTGGTAGGCTACTGAAAACGGTTTGATATTCTGTTCATTTATAGGCCTACAGTAGCTGGACACATAGTCGACAGAAAACACATACTTTTGAATTGGTGTGCTATGCGAGCATAACTCGAATGCTCAAAAAATGAAATAGGCCTAGGCTATCCTAAACATTGCAACATTGAGAGTTTTTATGGAAAGAAAATCATTTACAGACCACTATCTGCATTAAGCTACACTTCAGTGTTTGCATTGAAACAATTCTGGCAAAATTGCTTTGAACGTTTCAGTCTCTCGTCTCCCATTCCTGCTTTATATGTCCCAGTCAGCCAGAAGGGACGAATGAAACAAAATGCTTGTTTGAACGTGAACGGTTTTGTTCAGAGCTGAACAAGCAATTGTATTTGACAGAGGGCAGATGTAAATTGCTAGTGACAAAATATTAGCTTTCAATGTGGCACAATGTCTTCTTTGTAAATTAGCCTACGTTTAATTAAAAAGTAGTTAATTCTTCCTCCTTCTCCCTACATCAGACAGTGTTGCAAATTGTGTGTTTCCGTCACTCTGTCTCTTTCGTTGCTCTGATTGGTTTTTGGCTTTTCCTATTACGTCTGAGGCATTTTGATCGGTGTCCGTTTGGGAACGCCCTTTGGAAATGGGCTGTGAATTAACCTTCCCCAGACCCACTCTCAGTTACGACTAAAAAGGGTCTGGTTTCAACCGGGCTACCGTACAAACTGAAGAATGCACAGGAATTAGCTCCGACTCTAAATGATGATAGTTGGGTGTTACTGTAATTTAATCACCACTGCGATAACACAGACATATGACACACTGAGCATCAATAAATGTGTGTGACTCCAGACATAAAAAAACACAGCAAAATAAACAAAATCTACTGCTGCAGTTATCTGCAGATTTGTTGTTTGGTCAGGCGTGCTAGACATAACCAAACACAGGCAAACACCGAAAACAAAAAGGTTCTCCAGCAACCTTTCCAATCACAACTGTCTTTTGTTTTTGTTTTGTACCTTTCAGGACCATAAATGTTCTCTTCCTCTCTGAGTGTCTATGAGCTCAGTCCTCCCTTAGCCTTGGAAATGCTGCAGATCCAAGCCTTAATGTGGAGTCCTGAAGTTGACCGAAGTTGACATTAATTGACTCCGTTCTTGCAGATGTGCCACTGGAGTCTCAGCTGTGTGAGAGCTCTGTTCACTTGCCTGAGGGCCTTATCAAAGCCACTGGATTGCAAACTTTGATGCACTTACAGCAAACACTTTAGATTTTAATGCGCTGGCTTTTTGCTTTTGAAATAAAAAAATGAATAATTCAAAATGTAGTACATCTAGGGGAGGAAACAAGGATCACGCTTATTGTCAGGGCCTCGTATTTAATTACAGGGCTGACAGCAAGATGATGTCTCTTGGTGTTCCCGAGTTTCTTGTGTTTCTGTGATTACCCTATACAAAAAAATAATATAGGAATCGTATAGTATTTTGAAATGAAATATTATTGAATTCTTATAGGAATACTATTGATATTATATGAATCGTATCATGGGACATACTATTAGTACTATAAGATTATACGTGTGTGAAGGAGAGTGTGCTTCAGGAATGTCCACGCTCCCTGGACTATATCGAGGACATTGATTTTTCCATTTGATGGAGAGAGAAAAGACTGCTGCCTGTGCTTGATTGTTAGGTGCATCCCAGTGCCCACCTGCTGTGTGGAGTGATGAGGTAAATGTCTGTGGCTTACTTGCCAGCTTTTTCATGTTTTAACTGCCGGCGACTGGCTACATTTTTGAAAATAAGCGCATCTTTAAATGCATTCATAATAGCGGGTGTGCTCAAGATAAAACTAGCAGTTTTTCAGTAGAAACATGCAAGGACCCGTCTAAACTAATTGGTGATTTCACTCATCCCATACATTTGTAAAACAAGTAAATGCTTTCACAACATTTCAATCAAGCTTTAGTTGGTTTATTTACAACTGGACATATGCAATGGGAAATAGCCTAATCTATTAACTTTGCAGATAGTAAATAGCCTATATGAAGTATTAAAATAATTGTTTAAATAGTCTACGTTCGAAAAAATATTGAAGGGAATCATGGGGAGCAAGTCCAGTAACCTATGTCTCTGGCAAGTAGCCTACTACAGACAAAGGTGCAGAACAGTCAGCCTCAGCCAGTACTCAGGCTACTAGCACAACAGCAAGCATCAAAAGCAAGCAGCTCAGACCCTAAAACTGGGCATTTATAGTTGTGAAGGTGATTCACACACAATTATATTTCATTTTACTTTCTCCTAGCCCTTTGTGGTGCAAAACACTATATTTAGTAACTTCCGTAGACATCCGAAATGGGATGGGATGATTGATTGGGAGCACTAATGTGTCAGGTGTGACTGTAAAAAAAATAGATGGCCCTCAGAGTTCAGGTAAGAGGGCCCCTATAGCAGGATTTTGGTAAGGGCCCCATGGAGGTCTGAACCGGCATTACACACACATACACACACACACACACACACACACACACAGACAGACACTTACTCTCTCTCTCTCACTCACACACACACACACACACACACACACAGAAACAAACAAATGCTGTGGACACAACCTCTCACATCTACTAAGCTGAGTGTTTTGAAGGCTCTGCCCAGAAGCCCACAGGCTGCGTTACAAAAGACTAAAAGGTGGAGAAGCCGAACGGAGACTTCATCCGGGAGGTGAGCGAGGGAGCACGGCTCGTCTGATCCTAATCCCCCCTGCTCCCTGTGTGCCTCTGTGAAACCAACCAGACAAAAAGACTCCCTTAATAACCAACGTGGAGCCCTCCTCAAAAAGCACTGCACGACAACAAAATGCTTTCGCCCACCTTCTGCTCTTCCAGAAAGTTCCTCGACTCTTCTCTTTTTTTCTCACAGTCAGTCAGTCAGTCAGGCCCCATGTTGTGCCAAGTTATAAGAGGAATACCCTCAGGCACTGACAGCAGAGCCAGCAGGTGTGGCTGAAAGCAGCCATTTTGTGCCTGTAGCTATGTAGCCATAAAGCATTTCTGTATTCACAGTATAATATGGAGCAAACTACAGTAGTGCTAAAATAAACTAGATGGATTGAACTTGTAATTATCATGTAAATGGTAAGGAGAGTTCTAGATATCTTTAGATTGCCATAGTGTCAGGGCTGAACCATGTCTCAGGCGGAGCTGCAGATGGAAGGAGAGGACGAAGATTCAATTTGTATCTACATTTAAAGCGATGAGTAATTTCACCCTAGGGTCCTTTGCACCATGACCCCGAGCCAAACACCCTCCCAGAACCTTTTTCCCCTTGGTCGAACCCTGGTTGAGTAGCGATGTCAGAAACTAATGACGTTCTGCAGTCGTAATGGAACCAACTTTTATCTCGTAAATTACCCCACTAATAATGCCCTGAATGGTACGAAACTTCTACAGTAGTACAACTACAGTATGACCTTTAGTCCAATAACGAGGCATTAGAAAGTTTGTAAGTGCACCAGGAGTTTTAAGGAGTAACACTTGCCTCTGCATCTGCTACTATACTGCTGCGTCAACGTTTCTTCCGTGATTTGGGAAAAGCCCGTAAAAGTCCTGGCAGGAAGCGATTACATCAACGCTTTTTGGTATATCCAGTTTTTAATATTTTTTTTCCGAAGTGTTTACAACTTAGTGTTAACTAATAATTGTTGCAAACTGGACTACGAACAAAATATTAGTGCATTCCTGGATCTACACATGGCCGTAGCTACCATAGAGGACACCGAGGTCATGTCCTCGGTATTTTTTTCTTTACGTTTCATTTACGAGACAATTATCTTTGCATCAACGGACCGTCACGTGATAGCCTACCTACATATCAAAACGAAAGTAGAGTCGAGTCGGCTATCGCGGCAACGCAGCTCACATAGTTTAAAAATAAATTTCAAAATAAACTTGACGTCTTGTTAATTTCTGCTAGCCTAGAAATCTAGACGCGCCCCTAGCGGCAGGAAATTAAATTTGCTGCCAGGGCTAGTCTAGCAACTCTCCGTTGGCTTGTGAGCTCCAGAAATCGAAACTTAATCAGGACATTGAAATTGTGTATAGAGTCGTTTGGTGGGCTTAACATAATGATTGATGGCAGAGTTGCAACGGTTTGGCTTGAACGTGTGTAGCCAACTTTAAGAGAAGAGAATATTTTCCCTCGACCGGCCCAACCGGCTCGGAAGAACCTCCTAGCATTTTGGGGTGCCCAAAATTTCTAGCGACGCCCCTGACCTCGGTATTTGAAAAATCCTGGCTACGGCCTTGGATCTACATCCTTATGCATGCTTCCTGCCAGGACTTTTACGGGCTTTTCCCAAATCACGGAAGAAACGTTGATGCAGCAGTATAGTAGCAGATGCAGAGGCAAGTGTTATTTAAATAAACTCCTTAAAACTCCTGGTGCACTTACAAACTTTCTAATGCCTCGTTATTAGACTAAAGTTCATAGTTGTACTACTGTAGAAGTTTCGTACCATTCAGGGCATTATTAGTGGGGTAATTTACTAAATAAAAGTTGGTTCCATTACGACTGCAGAACGTCATTAGTTTCTGACAGCGCTACTCGACCAGGGTTCAACCAAGGGAAAAAAGGTTCTGGGAGGGTGTTTGGCTCGGGGTCATGGTGCAAAGGACCCTAGGGATTACTCCGAACCATCGCTTTAACAGCCAAAAGCTAACAGTGTTAGGCTTTTAAAGGGTCAAACCTTCCACACACACCCAAGTGTCCTCAGACACTTCTGTGCTGCAAGAAAATTATGCAGGTGGTCTAAATTTACACAACTCTCTTTTACATCCAGCAACCTCATTCATATTGCATCCCTTTTCTGTTGAGCACCGTGGGCGCAAACATCCAGGACCTCAGGCGTTTCTAGGAAATGGAGAGAGTGGCCTGTTTATTTGCACAGCTCCCTGCTAATGTGTGACTCACGATGGCTGCCTCAGTGCATTTCATATGGAGGCAAGCTTAGTTTCCCTACACTGTATTCCCCAACAGTGTTCTAAACTCAATAAAATTGCAGAGCTGTACTCAAAGCTGCCATATTGTTCAGGCACCACAAAAGTTTTAAGTTCACTCAACTAGTTTCCCAGTTATTGATTATTTTGACAAGATTAGCTCTTAGTATATGAGTAGAACTGACCCCCAAACTCATTTCTTTCAAGAGTGGATTGAAATTACGTCTGACGTAATAAAGACGTGCAACTTCATTGGTTAGGTTCATATCAACATGGCAAATAACCTACACAAACCAAAATAAACCAATAAAAAAAAAAACGGAAATCCCAATGAATGGTGAATGAACTAGTCTACGATCGATTGTGGCAGTTGTAAATTGATACACTTTGACATCGTAGGCCTAAGACTAATAGAGCTGCACAGTCCCGCCCCACAGCCAAAATGCGGTTAGGTGCCGGATGTAAGATTCCCATTCATTTGTCCCATTGACGTTTGGAAAAATGTGTATCTAAAGAGTTTTACAGCATGTCTTAAGCTAACCAGCTACGGCATAACGCATAAGCATACAACATATCATTTCGAGTGAAAAAACGAAGAGAAAATCCAAAAAAAGGTACAAGACTATACATATTTTCATTCCGAGCGAAGGAACTACTCATCCCATAAACCACCGCGCCTCACTGAATAATATACGTTAGACCGGCACATCCGGGAACTTGACTCGTGACAAACGTTCCCGCCCCTTTCGGGGGGAAAACAAACAACCCCTCTCATTAACTCCAACGCAAATTAGGGTCAATAAACGTAATTCGTACAGAAATCGCAGGAATAAATAATAACAAAAAATACCACAAATCAATATGACCACTCAATACATAACCACTTTGCCGGTCGTTGACCGTGAAAGATACCTACAAAAGCTTAATTCAATTAATATAAAAACACGTCTCTTCAGTATCCCAAGTAGCCTACGAAGTGGTGCAACAACCCCACTCAGTGACCAGAAGTGTCATACGGTCTTCTCTTCTTATGGCTTGTAGCCATAATTTTCTTCTGTCAGGATTTTTTTTGAGGACATGGTAGGCAAAAGAAACTCAGGGAGGGGTTCTTAGCTGTGTGGTTGGTACATGTCTACCGGTTCACTCTGGCTTGTTCTGAGGGAATGTTTTCCCCTCAAAAGGGGCATGGCGCAAACAACCTGCTCTGTGTGACGCGGGTCCGGTTGTAAGTATAGGCAAAATCGGCGCGATTTATTTTGCCATTGAAACCATTTCCAACCGGCGACAGCACGCGAACCCTTCCTCCAAACAGTGATTTTTATATAGTGGATGTGCAGTTAATAGCAGTTATTTCAGGAGTAATCGTGTAAATAATAGTGTTTTGATATTGAATTTTATATTTATCATCGTGTATTTTATATCGTGTGTGTGTGAAAGCGGTTAACGTTAACGGCAGTGCTTCATAACGTTACCTGACTCATCATATGCTGTCATCACTGCTCAGTCGGGCTGATGCATGGACTGGTGCATGGTCTGCTCTTGGACCACCATATTCAGTTTATTAATTTGCCGTGAATTATTACACAAAATTTTCATTAAATGCACGAAGAAGTATTCCTAGGTTAATGATTGATATGAATCATACAGTATGAAGGCTACAGTAGCCTAGCTAATGTTAACTAGCATTACCAACCTCCATGCAAAACTCACCACACAACTTCGTAGGTTTGATAGGTCTTGTCCCTCATGCTGGCCCTTACAAAACCCACAAGCTGACCCTCGACACGCAACAGTCAATAATGTGACCCGATTTAAAGTGGTTTTCACCCCTTTGGACACTCTTGATTTCGTCCTGAAATATTCACGGGGGCTTGGACGGTTTGCTAACCATTTTACTGCAGGGCATCCAGCTTGTGCTATCAGCTAGCTAGCTAGTTCAAAGGTTTAAGTACTTAATGGGGATATACAGGGCTTTTTATGCCTCGACTAAGTTGATGTTTCCTTTAAACAACAATTCATGTTCATAGAAACAACAAGGTCACTAAAACATAATATATTTTATACCTGTGTTGCAGCATGTAGGCTAATGTTAGCAGCATTATAATGACATTCTAATGTCTGAAAGGCTAATGATGGTGCAGTTAAGTTTTTATGGCTTATACCCGAATTGTCAATGGAGAAATTGCATTGAATTATTACTTCCGGAAACTCCTGTGGGCGGGACTGTGATGCTCTATAGCCTCTACACAAAGGTAAGAACGCGCCTTAATGTAGATAAGGAGAAGAAAGGTAGACATTTATATAATATACAAAAGAATATCCTAAATAACAAACCTATGTACCCAAACAGACAAGAGGAGGTTTGGTTTACAAGGATGAGAATAGGCCATACTGGTTTGAATAATAGCTTACATGTTGTAAATAAACATCCAACTGGAAAATGTGAGTTTTGTGGAATGAGAGAGGATGTAGATCATGTTCTTTTAAAATGCTTAAGATTCTCCAGACAAAGAGAAAAGCTAAAGAGGGAAGTGAACACAGCCAAGAAAGCCTTCTCTTTAGACACCTTATTAGGTGAGCCTAGATCAGGAAACATCACTAGTGCTGTCATCACATTTATCAAAGAAACACAATTAGCAAATAGGATTTAGTTGGTTGTTTTGTGTTTTTTTTTTTTTTTTTTTTTTTTTTATTATTATTTATTTTATTTTTTATTTTTATGATTTTCCTTGAAATAACATCCAATTGATTGCATCTCAGTCCAGTAGATGGCGGTAATACACTTTGCCTGTAAACTGCCATAAAACCTGACAGAAGAAGAAGAAGAAGAAGAAGCCTTAATGTAGGTGTACTTTGTTTATTTATTTGTGTACCGTCTTCCAGCGGGCAGACCTCAGCTAAAGTGTAGGCTATGTAAGAGAGACCTTTTGCGGGCTAGCTGCATGTTTTAGCGAGTTAACTAAAGTTTGTTGTCTGAGCTGTCACCCAGCCAGCCAGCCAGCCTGTTATTGCACTACTTTAGTGGAAACTGGACAGACAAACAGTATAGTTTAGCATTACCAAAGATCCTTTATTAACCGTTTCTGGTGTGGCCTACTTTGGCCGCGCAGGTTAGACACCAAAGCAACGTTTCATAAGTTGGAAATCAAACACATGACACGCACAAACAGGCAGCGCACTTTTACATTTTTTATTAGTAGCCTACTATAGCTACTAAGCTATATGGTTCGCATTAGCTGCTAGGTGTAATGCAAAGTAACACTGCAGGGTAATTCTTCAACTATGATCCTTTTCTTGTCCTTGGAAGAAATAAGAAAAACTAAAAAATATGTAGTACTTTTTTGTTTTTGGTGGTGGAAATGACATGGTGACGTGGTGGAAATTACATTGCCCTAAAAACACAGTTTATTTGCTTCATAGTAGGCCTACTAAAGAATCTAGTAGAAAAAAAACATCATAATTACATAACATATGGCAGGGACACATTTTTTTTGTTTTAAATCTTAATGCTTTTAAATCTTAAATGTGTCTATGTATGTCATTATGTCATCTCCACCACACTGTCAATTGCATCACAACACATATTTTAAGTTAAAGGAACCGTATGTAAGAAATGTATTTCAAATAATCATGAAATGGCCCTGATATGTCACTAGACATTAAGAAATCATGTTCATTTCAAATACTTATATCACTGACAACAGTTGTCCGGCCAGGATATTGTCATTTAAAAAGTGAAGTTGCAGCCCTCAACTGATGTTGATGTTGTCATGTTGTGTTTTGGCCTGATGCGCCACCCTCCACCTGTCTAATAATCACGAAGTCAGTAGTGTTTCGGCATCCAGGTTGCTAGCTCTGCTATTCAGGGGGGAGGGGGAGGGGATACACCGCTCTACAGTAATTTGAAAGTGATTGCAGTACCAGTTTTGGCCACAATCTTACATACTGTTCCTTGTAAAAATAATACAACATGCATTTCTGGAAAATTAATAAATTGAATATTTTGGCTGATATGTGTTAACCTGACTCCGCCAGGGAACTTTTCATTGAAGAACTTTTGGGAAGGGGCGGAAATACTGGTTAGCTGATTGGATAAACCATCTGTCTATCACCACCTTTGGTGGTTATCGACGGGCCAAATCAACCAATTAGATGAACAAAGTGTTCTTCTAATGCCTTCGTTTAACATACAATTAAGTTAAGTAACGTAACTAACGTTAAGATGTTTTAACTTACCATTTGTATGTGACATGAACCTAATCAACGACAATTCCCATCAAGTTTTCACAGTAGGCCCTACACTTCTGAAGAAAGTATATTCCTCCATTATGAACTGGAATCGGCCGTGGAGGATGTCTGTGTCGTTCATTCCTCCCAGCTGCATGGCTGAGACTCATAGCTTCACAGCTTACCCAGGAACACTTTCTAATTTGAATAAAACTTGTGCAATATAATAGCTATGCTCATCTCATCTGTGGATGCCGTCATGTTGTTCGTTGCGTCGCACCTCATGTACCTCACACCTCGTGGCCTACTGGTTAGGGCTTCGGACTTGTAACCGGAGGATTGCTGGTTCGAACCCCGACCAGTAGGAACGGCTGATGTGCCCTTGAGCAAGGCACCTAACCCCTCACTGCTCCCCGAGCGTGGCTGTAGCAGGCAGCTCACTGCATCGGGATTAGTGTGTGCTTCACCTCACTGTGTGTTCACTGTGTACTGAGTGTGTTTCACTAATTCACGGATTGGGATAAATGCAGAGACCAAATTTCCCTCACGGGATCAAAAGAGTATATATACTTATATACTTATACTGGAAATGACAGTTAGACTTTTGGAATAAAATGTCAAAAATATATATTATTCAAGTGAAATCTTTACAGCCACTATGAGGGCAAGTTTCTAGAAAGAGTAGATCATTAAACCATGCAAAAAGATTTTTTACTGAAAGATGTTATATTTTCGGAAAATTACCAGGTCAAAGAGTACTATAGATTAAGAATAACCCTGCAGTAATAGCATATGTCTTATATTAACGTCAATTCCAGTTTTGTTAACACGGATAGGAAGCCAAGTTGTAGCTCCGAGCTTACTGACAATAGCCTAAGCATGATCAATGGCAACGTCTGACTCTGATAGGCCTGCCTATACAATTAGAGAAGAAGAGACTGTCTGACTGACTTTTGTGCAAAAAAGTGAAATAATACTGTTCATAATATTTTTCCCCTCAGGACCAGATGGCTGTGTGACATGTTTTCAGTTCTGTGCAAGGAACCACCATCACACCATGGTAAGTGATAACTTACTTGTCCTCCATTTCACAATGTAGCCAACGTGTAGCCTATATTATTATAAGTTATAGTGATATTTTGTAAGCATTTATTTACCAATGAGAATAGCCTAGCCTAATGTTATCCCTTTGCATCTCTCCACAGGGATACACAAAGGCTAGGGTTAAGTGATGCTTTTGTATCAAAAAAGGGATGACACCTTAGACTTATTTTATGTGGCATTTTCAAAATGTGTTGGCTATGCAGGTCATGTGACGCCTCTTCCGAGACACAGGCTCAGTTACTTTGCCATTATTATGACCGCCGCGCAGCGAAGCGGCGGTCATATAGGTTTAGTCAGATTTTTTTTTTTTTTTCGCATGCCCAAATTTCCGTCAATGATTCCCGGGACACTGAAAGACCGGGGTACACGAAACTTGGTGGACATGTAACCCCACATGGATAGCATGGAACCATCGTTTTTCGTTTTGATCTGTAGCCCCCCCGCTGAATTGGACCCCCCGAAAGGAGGGTAGGGCAGACACAGTTTTCTGTGAATATCTCGAAAACCGTAGGGTTTAGGAGGACCTTTTTTTTTTTGTATGTTGATCTCAAGGGGCCATGTCAACCCATTCCATAACCACTCATTTCATGTATAGCGCCACCTAGTTAAACACAAAAAAGTAAAAATGAGGTGGTGTAATTGAAGGTATCTGTGACCGAACATAGTCAAAACTGCACGAAATTGGAAGTGTAGGATCATTATGACACCCTCTGTATGCACGCCAAGTTTTGTGGAATTCCGTTCATGGGGGGCCACACAATAAATTAATTTATGTTACTATACACCAACTGGCCTGTAGGTGGCCGGAGACAGTTTTCTGTGAATATCTCGAGAACCGTAGGGCCTAGGAGGTCCACCTTTTTTTTGTATGTTGGTCTTAAGGGGGCATGTCAACCCATCCAATTACCACTTATTTCATGTATAGCGCCACCTAGTTAAAAATTAAAAAGCAAAAAATTAGGTGTTTTCATCTCAATATCTCTGGCTGACAAGGTCAAAACTGCACGAAATTAAAAGTGTAGGATCATTATGACACCCTCTGAATGCATGCCAAGTTCTGTGTACTTTCGTTCATGGGGGGCCTTACAATAAAATAATTTATGTGTACATTTAGTGACGTACACCAACAAGGATTCCCGGGACACTGAAAGACCGGGGTACACAAAACTTGGTGGGCATGTACCCCCACATGGATAGCATGGAACCGTCATTTTTCGTTTTGATCTGTAGCCCCCCCGCTGGACTGGACCCCCCGAAAGGAGGGTAGGGCAGACACAGTTCTCTGTGAATCTTTTATGGTATGTTGGTCTCAACCTGGCTCATAATCACTCATTTGTGATTTGCCCCCCCCGGTAAAAAATGAAAATCAGTAGTATTAAAAGAAAGCCAAAATAAATATTCATCGTTGCAGTGAGACGTAATTTTGTTGGAAGTTAAAAGTGGGTTGGAAAAAACAATGGACGCTTCATACAAGGACTGTAATTTACCGCAGCGAACATCTAATAAGGATAGGACGATGTTCACATGAAGTGTAATTCCCATTTCTTCTTGAAGCCGAAATAAATCTGAGGATGTTTATCGGACATGCTTGGTTTTTACTGCAGGTACGTTAATCTTGTAATATCAATAAGGACCTAGGTAATGTTACCGTTAGCGTTGGTTGAGTGATGGAGGCATTTGATTTATTGCATTTGTAGAAAACTATAAATGCGGTTATACCAAGCAAATGTATAGCAGCACTGTTTGTATCTTTCGACTGTCATTTATTGCACGTGCTACAAAATCATTCTGTGCAATGGAAGATTTACCAACGTTACACCGGTCTGATACAGTTTTGCCTATACATGCGTGAGACTGAGACGCCTGTTTATTTTGTTTTAAGTGCGTGCAGGGTGTGAGAGGGGAATCGATGTGCTTTGATTACAGCTTGGTAGTTGTAGTCTGTGAAATTAAAAAGCACGTGTGTGTGAAGTATCCAAACAATGACACCTTAATTTCATTATGGCTGCTTTAGCAAAACACCTTAAGCTACTGTGTAGTGGGTCCCATTTAGAAGTGGCTACTTCATTCGCGCTTTCCTTGACTCATGGAGCTGCGTGAATGTTATTACAACTTTTCGCCACGATATGACAGTTTAAGTCCGCTTGATACTGTAAGGCGTAAGCCATTGGTTTCCAAAGGAGATTTTATTTGTGTCGCCAGCATAGCCTATTGACAATTTATGTTGTAAATAGGCCTACCTTATAATCCTACCTGTAGCTTAGGGAAGCTAACAGCTTTCTATTAGGATCTAGTTTGTTAGTTACCGTTTTGTCATAACTCCCTGATGCATTTTTGCATTTAGAATAGCCAGAGCGTGTATATCTCAATCGGAAAATTAAACAATATCGGGTGCCTATGGACTAGGCTGGGTGAACCCAGCCTGATCTGCCCGCTATTTATTTTTTGATTTCTTAAAAGATTGAGCTTGGTCTGATGAAAGCCAGACTAGCCATGGACCTCAGTTAAACAATGCAAGGGAACATGAATCAGCCTATATTTGCACTAACAATAACGGACAAAAGCTCTTCAACTTTGGCCCGTTAAAATGTGTATGAACAGTCTAGCGACGCATTTCATCAAGGCCCATTTGGACATGTCAGTTATTTGCACCACTGGTTAGATGTAAAACAGCATTTCGTTTCAGACTAGGCTACTGTTACTTAATTTGTGCATTAACAATAGCGTTTCAGACTACTGTTACTTAATTTGTGCATTGACAATAAAGTATTACATGAACTAAAGATGACTAAAATCTTATGTAGAAGAAGAAACATTCACAAAAAATCCATCCATCCAAAAATGACCTTTGTTTTTGATAGCTGTTGAAAACGGCATGGAACTGACAGAGATGTTTTTGTTTAAAAATACATAAAAAATAAATAAATAAATAACTATGCTGATACCTTTTGCTTTTCCCAAATACAATGTAGCCTACAGGTGTAAGTGACCTTTCATCAATCCAGTTGCAATGGATGAACTGTGATGAACTGCCCTACTTGTGATTGTTTAGAGATTTTAAAGGTTTTATAACAATTCTACATCTTCTTTGGCTATTCTACAATCTATTCACCTTTTCAGCACCAGTAGGGTATTTTCTGTGCAGCCGCACACACACACTCAGGCATGCCAAACAAGCATACACAAAGGTTTCAAGAGTGGGGGATGGAGTAAAATATGGAGACAAATTGAAGTGTGATTTATTTTCGCGGAACGGATGTACAGGACTGAGCGGCGGTCATATTTTGTACCGCTATGCGGTACATCTAGTTAGTTAAATCACAGTCAGTTTTCAAGGGTCAGCCCATTACCATGCATACACCACTCATGCATTTGCTCATTTCAGTCTATTAATGCACTGAACATTCATCTCTCACGATTTCATAGAAAGACAGAGCAGGAGGTTGCATATCAGGAGCGTGAAGGAGTGAATCTTGTATTTACATGTCACCTGTACTATAGTCTTATTTAATATGCATATGATTAATATTCTGCTGCATATGATGCATATGATTAATATTCTGCTGCATATGATGCATATGATTAATATTCTGCTGATTTGTCTTCCCATTACCCCACAATCCCCCCTAGGAAGATGTCAATGTCAACAGCAGAAGGAAAATTACTCTGCAGGCCCTTCACATCTTCCTCTGGGAAGATGGATCTTTTTTAAGACCTGGAATGTAAGTTTTTGATTAAATTGTGTGTCCTCTTTCACTCTTTCTTCTTTTTTTACTTTGTCTTCTCTATATATCTCTATTTCTATTCAGCCCTCTCTGATACTACCTTGCAACCAAAAGACAACAATCACAACCATCTTCCTAGCCACCAGAATAGCAATTAAATAATACTACAGTAATTCACCAAGAATGTCATATTTGGGAATTTTACCTGAACTTTTCATTCACTGGTATTTCATATTATATTAAATACACATGTAGTGTTTTTTATTGACTATTCTACTTATTAACTAATTACTGTCATGTTCTTCAGGCAGAAGAAATTGACCTGCCAGACTTCTCGGATGCAGCTGTAGCTATTCCCACTGTTTCGGGTGATACAGACTCCCTTGTGAAGTTTGGTCCTGCTATCCATTCTATAGTTCTTGACAGAGATATTGTTGTGTGTGATATAGCAGAGTTGACAGAGACGTTAATTTTGCTATTTGGTTTAATTTATGCACTTCATCTCGATTATCCAAAGCAATTGTCCTACACATTTAATTTCATTCAAAAAATGATAATGGGTTTGGAAGACCTGAAGCGGTTACCTCCTAGACTGCTGCTTAGCCTTAACCTTGGTACTGCCAGCATGTTAATACTCAAGCAAGCAATGGACAGTGATGCCAGTAATGCGTTAGTCTATTTTGACCACTTTTTTCGGTAACGAGTAATCTAAAGCGCTACTATTTACGAACCAGTAATCAGATTAAAGTTACTTATCTAAATCACTGTGCGTTACTATTTTTGTCATTTTCCTTAGTAAAAAGATATATTCTTTGCTTTCTCCTCGTCTCGGGGATTAACATCATGTAGGCTATGCCAACCTTTTCAGAATGAGGACAACTCACGTGTAAAACCACGCAGCGACACAAACGTAAACAACAATGGAGGGAGGAGAGAGATGCACGTTTTATCTATAGGCCTACAGTCATTATTTTGAGTTTGTGTCAGCTAAACATGACAACATTAAGGTACGTTGGAGTGGTGCGTGTGTGCCTGCAAGCGCAGCACACAGGGAGACAGGAGCATCCTGGTCTGTTTTGCTAAATCAACCAATCAGTTTTCAGTGATATCTCTTTTCTCCCTAACTTAATTAATCAGTTCAGTTAGTGTATCTAGGAACAGGAGCGTCATGGCTCTCAAAAAGGAAAGATTTAAAGCCCATTTCACATCAGACTATACAAAAGTGTACCCAATTGTCTCATAAGAGTAAAACATAATGATAGTATTGCACACTGCACTGTTTGTAACAGTGACTTTAGCATTGCTCACGGCGGGTTAAATGATTACAAAAGACTTGTTGAGGTGTGTAATTTCATTTGCATATTACTCAGGCCTATACTAGATGGCTAGTTGCCAAGGCTGCATGAAAAGGCCAAACTACCAAAATCTACATATTTTACTATCACAATTTCTATCAATAGGCCTTCCTTATTTGGTATACTGACTAGACATTATTGAACAAACATCTGCATTTCAGTATCTAAGTAGGTTAGGTTGGGATGTATTGGCAAAACCGGTTATCATTTTTATGTTGAGGTGGTGGGGGTGTTGTCGGCAGCTGCTGAAAGTAACTAATAAAGTAACTTGTAATCTAACTTAGTTACTTTTAAAATCAAGTAATCAGTAAAGTAACTAAGTTACTTTTTAAAGGAGTAATCAGTAATCAGATTACTTATTCAAGGTAACTGTGGCAACACTGGCAATGGAGCTTTTTGCTTTTATTTATGTTGGCCTATTATTTTGTTATTTGAGTATTATTACCTGTGTCAATTTTGTTGGTTTTAACAATGGTTTCAAAATGATCAGGTTCATTGAACTTATCAACAATTTAAGTAGTGATTACTTAAAATGTTTGTTTGTCAAATTATTGTTTCAGTTCATCAACTTCCTAAAAAAATGAGTGTGAATAACTTCTAGTTTAGAGTAGTAATTACTAAAAATGTTTGTTTGTTGAAATTATTTGTTTTAATGTTGTTCATTTTCTCAAATAGAGTCTTAAGAGCTTGTCTGACTAATGTAACAATAACTTAAAACATCTATTTCTTACATTATTCTTTTTAATTTTATCCTTGTACTTAAAGATTTTGAGCATTTAAAAAAGTCTTATTTTAAGTAGAAATTACTTAAAATATTTTTTAACATAGCTAAATATTTTGAGGTAATCAGTTTCATCAAATATTTTGAGTTCATTGAACCTGTTGGGGTTTACAGTGTATGAATTACTGTAAAATACATGGAGAGTGTTTTTAAAATACATTGGCATGAAATAATTTACCACGCTCCTTTTCGAACCGCCTGCATCTAATGGAACTCAACAGCTCAGAATCTGCCAATGACAACAACAACAACAACAACAACAACAACACAAAAATACTGGGGCCTTAATGAGTAGTTTTTTTCTTTCCAGTTTTGTCTGCTAGAGACTGGTATGAATCCACTGATTATGTAAACTACACAGTACCTCCATCAGCAGGATTATAACACATGACTGTACACCTGAAAAGTGCACAATTTAGTAAACATGATCAATAAGAGGAAGTAATTAAAAAAAAGCTCTGAAATTCTAAACTGCATTAGAGATTAAATGGTTACTCCGTGATGATCATTTATTAGATTGCCTTCACAGTGGGTCTGCCAGCACAACACTTTAGACTGTGCACTATTATTATTATGCAAAATACCATAATCACACAGCTCTACATGTTGTTTTGACCACTGCGGTCCTCTGGTGAGGGTCTACAGTATGTTGACTGTCCATTAATGCCAAGAGGTCAAGACTCTTTATCTAAGATTCCTTGTTGGTGAATGAGTTACCTAATGTGCTGCTTGCTTGTGACTTTGAACTTCTCAAGACTGTTCTTTCAAGACTCATCTTTTCACCTTTCACTTAATTAAATAATTGACTTACAATGTTATTATCACTATCAGTACTGTCATAGGCTTTTCGACTTGTAAACTATTATTATAGCTAATAATGCAGTGGTTAATTTTTTTTTGTAGTCAACATTTTGTATTAGAAAAGGGTTGTGATTGTACATGCATACAACAGTCACAGTTTACATTGACCACATAATCTACAACACAGTATTACACTCAATATACAGCTCATGAGAGACAGAACAAGAGATGGTGAGAACAGGAAGAGTTATAAGAAAGCAATTACAATGTAATAATATAATATAAAGGGCCCTATCTTGGCGATCAGAATCGGATGTTCAGAGGTAAAACATTTATAGACATTAAAGGTGTGACTATATTCACTAATTTACGTAATGGCATGATTTTGTGATCAAACGATGGACGCCAGGCACAAAAGGCTTGTTTTTATATTTTTTAATCAGTCATGGGTGTGTTTTGGGCGTAACATCTTTTAAACCAATGAGAATGACATCTGTTACAGCAAGCAGCGCAACTTCGAACAGCACATCGGCATCTTGTGCCGGGTGCACGATAATCCAGAGTTTGCTTTGGACAAAAGCGTCTGACCGCTGTAAATAGCATTGACTTTGCAGCAACAACGTGTCCTATTCTAACACCGTGTGAATATGACAATCCTCCCACCACTGTATACCACCATAGGAGAACAAGTCCTTCCTGTCCATTTGTCACTGTCATCAACAACGTGCACAGTGTGTGTTTTTCCAAGAATGCCTCGGGCCTTTTTTTCTACACAGGGTTCCTGCGGGGTCTTAAAAAGCCTAAAATTCAGAACTTAAAATGTAAGGCCTTAAAACGTCTTAAAAACGGACAGATTTTCATTCCGAGGTCTTAGAATTCATTTAGTCAGGTCTAAAAAATATTTTACCATCGTTCATTTCCAGAAACGCTGGCTGCAGAAAGTTATTACAAAGTAGCAAGTCGAGTCGTAGGTTGCAAAGCAGAGCTTTAGCGTCTTTGCTACCATTGTAACAAAACCAGCAGAATGCTCAGAACATTGGTTCAGTGTGTTGTAATTCTTTCTGGGGGATATTGGTGTTGGTACGTAGCCTACGCAGTGATAAATCTACAAATCCCGTGATACATGCTATACCTGCCCGCAAAATACGTCTGCGTCTCCTCAGAATTTGTTAAAGTTCGGCTACGTGTGGAAAATGGGAAAGTGTAGGCCTACTTTCAACGAGACATGGCTAGATCCAGTGATGCTGCGTTACTCTATTTTGACCACTTTTTTCGGTAACGAGTCTAACGCGCTACTATTTCTAGCAATCAGATTAAAGTGACTTATCCAAGTCACTGTGTGTTAGGCCTACTATTTTTGTCATTTACCTATTTTTGTCATTTTTCTTGTCTCGGGGATTAACGCTCACGTTTTCAGCATGATGACTCACGTGTAATAGCCTACCACGCAGCAACACAAACATAAACAACAATAGAGGGAGGAGAGAGATGCGCATTTTAGCTATACAGTCATTATTTTGAGTTTGTGTCCGCTAAACATGATAACATTAAGGTACGTTGTACATTCTGTGCTGGTGACAAAGTGCTGTATAGCTAGACATCCCAAGTCTCCCGAAGTTCTGGGAGTCTCCCGATAGCGGCTCCCTGACACCCGCAAATTAGATAAAATCTCCCTGAATCTAGAATGAAGAGCGCGCAAGTCAGACCGGGAATTCAAATCGCTTGTGCATCTGAGTTTAGCGCGCACACGACGGAGAGGGAGAGAGAGAGAGGGGTGGTGCGTGTGTGCCTGAAGCACATCCAAGACAGAGCATCCTGGCCTGTTTGGCTAAATCAACCAATCAATTTTCAGTGTAGGTGGGCTTTTATCTTTTTTCTCCCAAACTAAATTAATCAGTTCAGTGTATCTAGGAACAGGAGACCGTTTGATCTCTTTTTGAAAATGAAAAGCCCAAACTACCAAAATCTACATATTCTATATCTATAGGCCTTCCTTATTTGGTGTACTGACTAGACATTATTGAACAAACATCTGAATTTCAGTATCTAAGTAGGCTAAAAGGCTACCTCCCTAAAATTACTTTTTTTCAGGTTGGGATGTCTGCTATACATTGTTGACATTACTGTTAAAATGCATTTCCAATAAAGTGAGTATTTGCAAAACCGGTTGTCATTTTTATGTTGAGGCGGCGGGGGGTGTTGTCGGCAGCTGCTGAAAGTAACTAATAAAGTAACTTGTAATCTAACTCAGTTACATTACTGATTACTTGATTTTAAAAGTAACTAAGTTACTTTTTAAAGGAGTAATCAGATTACTTTTTCAAGGTAATTGTGGCAACACTGGCTAGATCACAGCGATGTCTGCTGTTGGTTACAAGTGGTACACAAGTGCAGAGTGTCCACCCAAAACACACTTTCACACCCAGTTTCAACTCGCCTCATTTTTGACTTCCTTGCTGAAATCTATTCTATTTGAGAGCTAGTTTGTTTTAGATTATTTTCATTTTGGGCTTAAGGTTTAGGGCATTTGGTACGTGACACTGATATTTTTCGACAGGTAGAGAGAGGCAAAGAGAGAGTAAACATCAGACAAAGAAAGACAAAAAGAGAGAGAGAGCGAGAGAGCAAAACCATCTGCATTAGGCGAGTCTCTACAACCAGGTCCCTTCCATGTCCCTCCCTGCAGGTGACCAGAGTGTACAAGTCACATCAACAAGCCACTGCCCTCATCAATGATGCATGTGTGGCTGGACATGCCAAATGTAATATTGCATTCACCTCTTAAGGGAAAAGGGAATTAGCAGATTATGAACAGGGGGATGAAAAAACAAAATGTATTTTAAACCATGTTAATAAAACATCACTCTGAAGACTGTTTCATAAACAAATGCTACCTTTGTATTCATGCAATGAGATCTCATGAAGAAGCAAAACAAACAAAATCATAGCTGTATCATAGCTTACCATACATAGTCATACTACTACTACTACTAATAATAATAATAATAATAATACTTGTATATACTATTTGTATAGCACCTTTCAGACACAGAATACAGCTCAAAGTGCTTTACATTTGGAGCATGTAACACAATAATACAGAAGTCATTATCAGTCATTCCTCTTTGTTGCTGTGGCCGTTTATGATTCAATCAGCAACGTACTGTATTTATACACTAATCACCACACAACGTACTGTATTTATATGTAGCCGAGGTGTCAATACTGGTTTCTCTGGAGAGACACTGTTACCACAAACACACCGGAGTCGGAGGGTAGCCTTTAGAAAAGATAAATATTTATTTTTTTTATATTGAGACAACAGTCAACTCTTATTTAAAAATACTCAATCACAATCCAAGGTATGGCAATGACGGGATGAGCGGCAATTGTGGCACTGCACAGTTCAAGTGGATGGAGCGGGAGAGGCAATCAGAGCCGGCTGCGCACACACACGCTGGCTTGCAGGAGGGCAGGGGCGGGCCTTGGTTCGTGACTGACAGCTAGGGGCGGGTGAGCCGCAGGCAGACACCAGACGGGCCAATAGCAAAGATCCGCTGACGAGAGAAGAGAGAGAGAGACAAATGGGAGTATAGGGCGCTGAATTCAACACATATGCAGCTCAGTGGATAAGACAATGTTCTCTGTCGGCAATTAATAGCTACACACAGGTGAGAGGATGCCACGCCAATAACAAAGGCCAAATAATATCAAAGTCCATCAAATCAGCACACGAGTGTAAGAGTCTATGAAGAATATATCCAAGTATCACACGAGAACAATAAAGTCCATCAAAGTATCACACAGAGGTAATCCATCACAGCACACATGTGAAATACGATGCCGGAGAGTTCATTGAAAATACACAGGGCTTTGTAAGTGTCCAGACTCAGCACTTTAACTGGGTGATCGTAGCTGTAATACAGTTCTAAATCCAAGAAGCCAACAGACGCTGGCTCATCTGATTCAGTAATAAAGAGGAAAGCGGCACTTAACTTGGCAGAGGGCGGCTTATGTAAACCGCACCCCCGAGGTGAATAGTCAGGCGTGTTAGTATTCCCACAGCAGGCTGGTTCGTAGCGACTGCTGGCTCACGTTGGACAGGACAGGATACCAGGACGACACTCCTTCGCTAGAGTATAGTAGAAGCACGATCAGCAGGCAACAACCGCTCAAGGGCAAGCTGCAGTCCCATAACAATTATGACGAAGTCAATAGCACTTAACTTGGCAGAGGGCGACTGCAAGCCGCACCCCTGCGATGAATGAACAGGCGTTGTCACTGCTTTGCAATGGTTCGATCACAGCAACGTCCCTTCGAGTCAAGCGTCCAAAAACTTTAGCCGTCACCAACCCAAAACTGGCTCCACTATGCGCTGTGCCTACTGTAGCTCTCATCCAGTGTTCGCAGAACGTGCAGACACCCTCTCACTCACTACACCCCACACCAGTGACTCGCGACTACTCAAATGCTTCTTGGCCCATCACCCCTAAATTACCACACCTGCGTGGACTAATTACCTCAATGCACCCCAATGATCATACAACAGACTCCAGGTAAGTTCTTACGTCACACGACACACCCACCTTCCAATCTCGCAGCCACCACCGCAGACACAGACAGATAAACACAGGCACGGGTTTCCCTGTGACATATACACTAATTATCAAAAGTATTGGGTCAGTATAAGTATAGTATAAGTATACTTTTTTGATCCAGTGAGGGAAATTTGGTCTCTGCATTTATCCCAATCCGTGAATTAGTGAAACACACTCAGCACACAGTGAACACACAGTGAGATGAAGCACACACTAATTCCGAAGCAGTGAGCTGCCTGCTACAACAGCGGCACTCAGGGAGCAATGAGGGGTTAGGTGCCTTGCTCAAGGGCACTTCAGTCGCTTCCTACAGGTCGGGGTTCAAACCGGCAACCCTCCGGTTACAAGTCCGAAGCGCTAGCCAGTAGGCCACGGCTGCCCCAACAGCACCTGGCCATACGGGTATAACATTCCATTCTAAATCTGTAAGCATAGGCTAGGTATTACAGCTTCCACTATCTGCTTTCCACAAGCTTTTGGAGTGTGTCTGTGGGATTTTTTGCTCATTAATCCAGAAGAGTAATTCTGAGTTCAGGCACTGATGTTAGAAGAGAAGGCCACACAGTCTCATCCTAATGGTGTTCGATGGGGTTTAGATCAGGACCAGTCACGTTCTCCCAAATCAAACTCATCCAACCATGTCTTTATGGACCATGCCATGCTTGAATGCACTGAGCTTTCCAGAATCCACAAATGTTTGTGAATGCAGACTGCGTGACTAGGTGCTTGATTTTATACTGTACACCTGTGGCAAGGGGTCTGAATGAAACACATGAACTCAGTGAATAAGTGTTCCAATACCTTTGTCCTTATGGTGTATGTATATCATATGTCATGTATATCTAAGACAGAGAAATTAGCATTCATTCCTAAAATAACCCTTGTTCGTTTTCAAAACTGTGCAACTCTGAGTGGTTAGTGGTGTTCGTTGATGTTCCAAAACAAGTTGCGTAGCGAAATACAGTTTCTGTCGTGTTTTTTTTTTGCCATTTTGTAAAATCCCATTGATTTCTGTTGGAAGACTCATTGCACGTTGATATTACTGGGCCACCGTCTATGCTTCAGGCTCAAATATTGAGCGGAAGTTTATACACGGTTTTGAGGTGTCTGAAAAAATAGTTCCACAATAGCAAATAAGACGGCTGGAAATCATACATTGCACCGATATATTTGATTTGATAATCAACGAACACCACTAACCACTCGGTGAGTTGCACAGTTTTGAAAACGAACGTTAAGAGTTGTTTTAGGACATGTTTGAGCATGCCTGTAGGCAGCCACTCAAAGGCGATTCAAAACGAGTCAGAAAAGTCGAGACAGGACCAATCATCAAAATTTCGGTGTCCACCACTCTAGTTCATCCAAAACAAACCAGAAAAGGGACTCAAAGTGCTAAATACTGGACTTTTCCTATAAATAATGTATTTATCTAGGGGTTGGAAACATGGTCTAAACAGAAAACTGAGTGCAGTGCCAACAGTTTTATTCTGTGTTTGTCTGCTTTATTCTAATATTTGTTAACACTTTATAATAACTACACACAACTAAGCATTTTTTAAGCATTTGTAAACTATTACTAAATGTTTTTTCCTCATTTGTAAAGCATTGTTCATACATTAATTCTCATCAGTAAAGCATTTCACACATTTATAAATGATTGTTCAAAGTAAATAAGCCTGTATCTAAAATATGTTACCGGTATACAGTATATAAATTATTACTTAATAAATTATGCAATAATAATTTGTTGATGAAGTAATATTTCCATTATTTAACCGTTGTTACACATGCACTGATGATTAGTGAAAGTGTGGATACATGTTTTATAAACCACTTCCTAATACTACTTTAATTTATGATTCATGAAGTCAGGAGTTATAAGTGGTTAGTTAATGATATTTTGTGAGCTCATCTAAACTTTTACTTTTACTTTTTCTATTACTTTACTAAACAAAGGCTTTATGTGGCTTGCAACACATTTACAAATTATTTGTAAAGGTTACATTTGCATTATTCATTTTGCAGACACTTTTATCCAAAGCGACTTACACATGTCAATCAAATTAAAGGCCAAAGGCACAATGGTGGAAGCCGGGAATTGAACCCCCAACCAGCTCCTTATCCACTACACTACTAGCATGACTGGCGTGACTTCCTAAAAACCCAAATCATCTGTTTAAAAAGCTATATGCAACAAGACATACTGTAAGCTTCCCAAGGTCACTAAAAAATATGAGCAACATACAGTACCACTTCAATCCACTGGATGCATGCTTGACGAGTAGGAGTCCAACACACTGTAAAAAGGAAATGCTCGGTATAAGCAGACATGTAAACAGATAACTAGCAATAGAAACACAGAGAGCACCATCATACGTACGGCGATGGCGAAGGTCAGGGAGGCAAAAACGGGGCTGGCCTTGGACGCCTGGCACATTGTAATGAGAGTTCTTGAGTTTAAATAGAAACACACCCGTAGGCTAGTAGTTGGCTCACATCTAGCTACTGAGAGACATTTACAATGAAGCAGTCTAAGCCCAAATGAGAGGTGAACACAACACAATTTAATTCTGCCACAAGTGCACTATTTATTACAATGAGGAAGCATTATGGAAAAGCACCATCAAGAAAGGCAGCAAAATCAATTGAGGCTGCACACCAGTGAGGCAATCAGTAGTGTCAATGTCAACTGATTGTTGCCCACCACTTTACCCTGGTCTATAATTTGCAGACAGAAGAGGAGTGAGGGGCGTGCTTATGTATTGACAAAAAACTCAGAGAAACTCGGTCAAGGAGAGAGAGAGAGATGTGGTCTGTGTGTGCAATAAGCCCCAATAGGCCGTTGCGCAAGCAGACTGCCTAAAACCCCACTTAGCCATTCTAAAATAAGTGTAACCAACGGACTCGAGTGGCTTATTGTTTTTTAGCAAGATTTCATAAAATAAAGGCACAGCAACGATAAATTTAGCGATTTATTCATAGATAATAGCCAAGAAATATATTTCCTCTATCAGAATGGTTGCCAAGCAACTTTAAGACGCAGCTACTCTACTGCAACTTTTGTATCGAGTTGTGGTAGCTCAGTAGCCTGGGTTTTCCCATGCTGCCTTGCGCGCATGATTTAATTCACGCTGCTAGGCAGCCTGGATACCATTGAGCAAATTTTCGCCTCAGTTAGGGGACCAATCACAGAACGGAGGGAGGGCAGTAAAACGATGACGACACACTGTAGCCGTTATGAGCCACGTACAGACGCATTTGATAGACATTCGTAGCGCCCAATAAACGGCTCTGGGCATTCGTAAACCACGTTTCAAATACGAGAAAATGAATGCCTAGTTCCCAGACCCCGTCTCATCTGAGATGAGGGTATGACGTTAGCCAGGCTAGTAGCACTATCCGTTTTAGAAAAATGTTTCTTTCCACAGCCTGATTATTTCTTTGATAGCATCATCGTTGTGCTATGTGTGTATGAGAAAGGAGGTTAGTAAGAAACAGTCTGTCTTTTGAGCGCAACACCAATCAAATGATCTGCACACTGAGCTGACAGCAGTGATAAAGCCATGCGTGTGGCGAGGAGAGGAGGCTCCTAACAAATGCTTTGTCCCTCGTGTACACATTCTATTTACTCTCTCACACAAGGCTGAGGATCGATCCCAGCAGTTAATGCTTAGTGTGTGACTGGAGCTTTCCTGCAGTTTGCTAACGACCACAGACTCTTGAGCCCACCCATTAACAAAGGAGGTTGAAAATCACTTCTGTAAATGTAACTACGTGCTGGAGGTAACAAAATATTGACTCTGAAAGAGACACACACATGCACACAGACAAACACACACACACACACACACACACACACACCACAGACAAACACACACACTCTTTCGCTCTCCCTCTCTCTTTCTCTTTCTCTCACACGCTCACACACACACCACACACCAAATAAAATGGAGAATTACACCAGCAGGTAGCAGTGTTGCTCATGTCAGGAGAACCTCTGGAGGCTTTGAACTGATCTGGGTGGAGAGTGGCCACAGAGACAGCAGAGGAACAATACTTCCCCTGAAACCCATTAACCTTTCACTGGCATGCTGCATATGGAGTTTATCATATCATTTACTTTTTACACTCATTTGTATATAAAATGTCTGTAAATAGAAGCATTTTCTGTATAGCAACATCAACAAATGTCCAAAAAACATGAAACATTTATGTTGGACACAATCACAGTGTTTACATATCGCGACTTCCAAGTCACTACTAACTGATGCATTTTGTGACCTGAACAAGGTCCGTTTCCATTGCAGAAAAAACACAGGGGGCCGTTTACTAGACCCAAACATGCTCTGAAGCATGAGGCCGTTTACTAGACCCAAACATGCTCTGAAGCAGAATGATGAATTAGGCCTTAACACTAAGCACGAGCGCAAACACGGCTTTCATGAAACATTCAATCTTTCCACAATCTTTCCACAACTTCCGCTCACAAGGGCAAGCTGTTTGTGTACACATGTGTGTGTTTGTGTGTGTGTGTGTGTGTGTGTGTGTGTGTTTGTGTGTGAGTGTATTTGTGTGTGTCTGTGAAAGAGAGCTTTCCTCGGGTGTCACTTGGAATTCTTAGTCAGAAAAGCTTACATTTACACAAGGATGAAACAGTGTCTGTGAAAGTGTGTGTGTGTGCTTGTTTGTGTGTGTGTGTGTGCGTACATGTCTGTGTAAGTCAGAGCTTTTTTTTTATGTCATTTTAAAATCTCTGCCAACAAGACAGCAAAAAAGGTAAACAAAAAAGCTAAAAGCTACATGTAAAATAAATAAATAATGACCAAAAACACCACCTCTGTCGTAGCACATAACCAACAGCAGAGCGGTGACACATTGAATTCCTTTGCCACTTCTCAGTGGCTGACACCCCCATTAGCTTACACATGTCAGAGCTAAGCGAGAGGATGACAACGCTCGTCAAGATCTTAGGAGGGGTGGGACACTACGGTTACGCCGAGCCTGTGGTTGAACCCCCCCCCACTTTTTTCCTACCCTCTCCCCTCTCTTTCTCTCTCTCCTTCCCTCTATCTCTCATTTTGGGTGGTCTTGTGATCTTGGTCATGACACACGGTCAGATGAAGCCCATGCGTTTGACCCTATGAGTTCTTTCTTGCAACTAAAGAGAGCACCGTCTATGTAATGTCTTAAGTATAATTGGGGCATGCATCGAAGTGATATACTGTAACTATCATATAACTAACATTAACAAGGGGAGAAATGCCATGCAAGGAGTGTGCCAGAGATAACTTTGGTTTTCCCAGCTGCTGATGCACAAAGATTTTCACAGCGCATGTACAGTAAATTAATTTGGAATTAACCCTTAAAGGTGTACCGGTGTGAAGGAAATGTTGGAAAATGAACGTTCTAAAGAATATCTGGGTTCATTAAAATTCAACATAGAATTTTAGAACCTTGAATTGTTGCGGAATGGAATCTTATGTTAGAATGTTCAAAAACCCACACCTTTAGGGTGAAGATGAAGAAAATAATGATGAGCATGTAACAGTTTTGACTTGGTGGTGGTTTACTTGGGATGTGGTGTGGAAATCATGCAATCAACATTTATCTGACACTGTAAAGTGATCATAAGTTTAAAATAAAATATACATTAAACATGTTCAAGAGACAAGTCTGAATGTGTTTTATTTTCATTAACAAGATATAACAACACTTGTTTGTGGCCATAACCAACATTGATTTCTGACTGACTGACTTATTGATTTCACACTGTTTTTACGCAAGCCAATCTCCATGGTAAGTGGTGCTACCAGATATTAATTCCTCTGTCTGTCATCACTGTGAGTCAGTAATTACTAAAGATCGCTTCTGTGCAGCTCAAGGCTTCTTCTTGGAAATCAAGCACAAGCTGACAACCCTCCTCTTAGCACAGGTCACTGCCCATCTTCAAAGCTCAATCTTCTCAAATTGCCCTCTCAAATTGCTTCTCTGCTCAGTTTCTCAGAATGTGTGTACACTCTGTGTGTGTGTGTGTGTGTGTGTGTATCCGTGTGTATGTGTATGTGTATGTGTATGTGTATGTATGCGTGTGTGTGTGTGTGTGTGTGTGTGTGTATGTGTGTGTGTGTGTGTGTGTGTGTGTGTGTGCGCGCGCGCGCGCGCGCGCCCGCGCGTGTCTATTCCCAACATTTCAATGAGCCATGGGACGCAAACGACGCAACTCTTGTCGTTTTATTTGCATTAGAGTGACAGCCAAAATGGCACGGTTTTCCCGCTGTGCCGGCAAATTAGCAGCCCACCTTTGAACTGCTAAAATGCCAAACAGAAATCGAATCCCCTGTTGACTTAGCGTTTAACGACGGTGTTCCACAAACACTGGGGCGCCCCTGCCCGACTTGGGGGACTCCTGTGCGTCTACAGGAGTTAGTGTACAGTATAAACAGCTTGTGGAATATTATGGGGATCGGATACCAAATTGAGGGGGGGGGACCACAAAGGGGTTCCTTTGCGTGGCGCGAAATCTTGAAAGCCCTCATTACGACTACTTACCAGCTGGTGACTCAAAGAGATTGTTGCGAAATTGGCCCTACTCTCGTGGAATGTGAGGCCAAGATATGCAATAATTGCATTTCCTGTTTGCCCTCCACTGCCAACTTGAGCTAGAAGCAAAACAGCAAATTTCCGTCTCCCTCCACTCATCGTAGGGAATATCCAGCTCCTGGTTTGCAGGGTGGAAGACGTTCAAATGGAAAAAGCAGCACTTTAGACTAATTACAGTTCAAACGAATTTCAACTGTAGCCCACTGCCACTGAGGTGCAAATGTTAGCTTAAAAGAGAGATATGCACAATTGTTTTCTTCAGATCAAGTCGAATTTTGATGATATTCTTGGAGTCCTAGTTTCCTCCACTTGTCTGGTGAACATGAGACCTCAATAAATCATTTGATTGTGACTTACACATTCCTTGTTATTACATTTCTGGCTGTAGAGAGTAAGGAAGCCGGAACGCATAGGATCACTATAAGCTGAAATGTATTTGTTTCCTCCGTACTCACAGCATTTGCTCACGAGAGATAGAAATCATTTTTTCATTTCATACCACATCTCTTACCTCTCTCTCTTTTTGTTGTTATTCCCCAGAGGGTGTGGGTTAGCCACTACCCCTATGTCACACAAACCCCCGAAATCTAATCTAATCCTCTAAGCATCTCTCTGGAAAACCAATCAGGACCTTCTGGTTATCAAGCGGCGGGCGGAACCGGTCAGACACGTGTGTTATTCAAACGCTGTTCAGAGTTTAGCCTCGGCCCACAAGGCCCCGAGGATAATTAAGGGTTGTCATATTCTCTCTACGGCAGTGACGAGTGCGTCTGCCCGGCGTCGTCCGTCTTTCCTCTGAGGAAACGCAGATTATTTATGCGTCCAATGGTGCATACCTGACTAAACTGTGATGCTTGCGCGGGAGCCAAGGCAGAATGTGAAGGCCATGAAGCGCTCTCCATGTGGTGCTGGCTGTTTTAGTTTCCCCTGGCAGTCGCGCTACTCCGCCGTCTTGTTATGAAACACATTCGGCCTACTGTACAGTAAAAATGAGCGTGCAATAGTTGAAAGTAGTCCCTCTGTTAAATCCACAGACGTGGCGACCAAACTTTGGAAGTGGGTTTCGCTGAGCCATATCAATCCTTTGATCAGGTTGGTTTCTGAAGACGTTATTGATGACAGTGCGAATGTTTTGTTTTTTAATGAAAATGTGGTCTACTGTTAAATGTAAAGCAGGCGTTGAAAGCTGAATGTGTTTTATGATTGAAAGAGCGCGTGGTAGTGAGATTTCTTGGCCCCGGCTGTAACGCTTGGCGAAATCTCTGATGGAATGAAATCATGGATCTGATTAGTGCGCGAAACAGGAGGACGCAGGAGCTGTCAAACACGAACGCGAGCACTCTTCAACCAGGCAGATGAACGGGTACAACATCAAACCCAAAACAAAATTCGACCCTGGAGTCAAAACGTCTGTTCCTACTCTCATTACGCATGGTGCTGCAAGGGTGTACATTGACTTTTCCGAAGCCATAGGTTGAGGAAGAAAAAAAAAACCTCTCTAACACATCACACCTCCCATTCATAGACACTAATTTAAGCCATCACGTAATAGTACGAAAGCTCATGTGTCTGACCTTGCTACAAGCACGTCTGGGACCTGCTGTCTCTACACTGGGATTCAGACTCACAAATGGGGGAGCCTAGCCGTGAGTTTTAATGCCAGCGGGTCTTCTAAGGATACACTTACTCCTGTGCAATCACAAACTAGCTTATGCAGCCTCAGCCACAGTAGCTAATGATTAGATCTTCATTGCTGGTGCCCTATTAGATTAGGATCAACAACTTATTGGCCAATGCATTTCAATTGAATGTTAATATGTTTTAGCCTGCTAAGATTTGGACTGCATTCGTTGAGGTGAAGTGAGTGAGTAAGGACTTTAGATGGACAAATATATTATTTAATAGTATGCATGACTTTGTGGAATGGCATTCCAAAAGTAACATTCCACGCAAGCTCACAGAGCCATCGGAATCACAACCGCCTGAACTCTGACAAAAAAAAAAAAAATCAGGTTACGTAAATGGAAATCACTTTTATGATTGGTTTTGGCCATCGCCATCTCATGCTTTCTGAGTGATGGCTTTTGAATAGCTGCCTTGTCCGATGACTGCTTTTCTTCCACCGGTTTGGACCGAGATTACTTTTTTTCTGGCAGTGGATGACATCCCTGCATTGTTCCCCATCGCTCACTGAACTCATTGAACAGTGACTTATTGATAGGCAGATGGACTTTACAGACAGGAGCCCAGCATCCACCGCAGTCTACTCGCCTCTCTCACTGCCTCACCCTCTTGGCCAGATCGACTCACAGATAGGACAAAGAATGGATTTAGCGACCCGAGATATAAGGATATCAGCTGACTGATGCTGACAGCAAAATTTCCGGGACCCTCCGGCGATATGACTCACTGACCTCATAGGCATGAACACCACCATTCCTCATTGCCACAGTTCCACAGTGTCACACTTTGGTGCTTTGTGAGGATTTGCTACAAGAAAAGACCAGCAGATGATTATAAAGGCTGCTGGTAAACAACAGACCTTAATACATTTTGAAGCATCTTGGAAAAAAATATATTCATGATGGCGCATTCTTTCTTGCTACTAAAATCTGCAGGCAGTCATGGATAAGCTCTTCAGCCTCCTTGACAGAGCTACTGCATTTGCAAGTCCATTTGTAATAAGATGCACATACATAACTTAAAGGAGAGAGAAAATGCACACACACACTCTCACACATGCCTTGCCCTTGGGGCCAAATCTCGAAACTGCTACTCCAACTCACGAAAAGCAGATCGTCGCAAAGTTTATTTAAATTCTTCCAAGGACTGAGGACTTATTTGACGCGTGACTCGACACAGCGTGACAAATTTAGCGTAATGAAAACAGTGCGCAGTCAAACAATCAACATTACTGCTCGATAGATATTGCCCGAGGAGGCACTGAGGTGTCACATCTGTTTCCTTCACATTCTTAGAAGCAATAGAACACTAGAATCAAAATCCTTCCCTTCTTCAGTTATTAGGAAAATACTCTCTGGCTTCCTGGTCTTAATGTTACAGGCTCGCCTCCATAACATTCATTTTGTAGGACATTTCAATACATATTAATATCCAATCGAACCACTTGATGGGGAACATGAATGATTTATCAAGTAGCTCCATTAATGCATTCTTTTTCCCTGGGCACATTCCTACATACTGGTAGTGAAGAAAAACGCACAGGAGCGAATCCAAACAAACTCGCTGAAACGACGTAAACGTGGGCCCTGGCATAAAGAATGTCTGAAACGTTAGACGAGGGTTTACTTCAACGCGCCATGGTTTTCAGATTAGATTTAGATATGCCACGCAGCACTTGAGCTCCATGAACAATGACAGCCGTTTCCTGATGTCATTTGAGCTCTGCGGTAGTTTTTGCAAGGCTTGTGCGTGCATGTGTCAAGCACGCATGGCTAAACGTATGTATCTTTCGTTAGCGTGTAATTGATCCTTTATTGGCATGAAATTCCTCCCAGTAAATGGTTAGCAGTCAAATAGGGACCCTTTCCAACCTTCTCTCTCCCAAATGAAGCTTGTGCGTCAACGGCCTATCACTGGAAATTATCCTCCGTTTGTAGTGTCTTGGCCAGATCTGGGCCATATTTTCATTCAGTTTTTCTATGGACAGCTGCTGGGTGCTCTCTGTAGGTCCTGGGATCTGCGTGTCATGGTTCTCTGTCCAACTCAACCAAAAGACACCCTAATGAAATCAGGAGCTTCTGGAACAGACTTCACCAGGTTTAAGCCAGAGGGGCGTTCAAATTCACAAACAGTTGAGCTTTACACAAATATTTGCGAACACTTGCAACAACAACTTCAGGAGGCAGTTCCCTGGACGAAGGGTTGTTGTTGAAATGGAATGTTTGCACAAATTAGGTCAAATTGAACTGATCAGAGAAAACATGTTCGCCATAAACGTTAGCCACTGTTTGGCAAATTTGAACGCACCTCAGATCTTGGCCACATTTGTTTAAGTGTTAGTCACCCCCAATGACGGCAGTAGAGAGCATGGACAGCATTATGTCAAGTCCTTACATTCTAATGAATGAATAAGGCCAAAATTGGAGCCTATGTCTTCAGTTTGAGTCAGAGGATGTGTAGTAAATTATGTGAGTGTGCTCTAAACCACACCAGAGCAGAGTCAGTCCAGATTGGTTTCAGACTAGGGCCTAGGACCCTCATTTAAATGATGGGCAAAGTTTAAAATCTAACTAAAGCTAATTTATGAACTCCACAAAATCTATTCGCTAATGTAATATGGTGAGCAAGGTAATAAACGTTGATGGGTCAGCCCAATGCTCCCACACACCACATGCTTGAATTTGTCACTTTGCTCATTGGGTGTCTTTAAACTTTGAACCCATTTAAATTAGTAGCTGTCTGGGCCTCTGTGTCTGAGGCACAGTGCCACCCCTATTCTGGAGGAGGTCTGTACTGCAGGTCTGGGGAGCTGGCTCTTCCAACATCTTTTTTATTTCTTACTGACTCCATCCTTCTCTTTGTCCCCGTTTTGTTTTTTCGCTGTTGTCTGAGAGCCAGTGCCTGCCAAGCCGGCGCGTGGACCGTAAGAATCCCATCATGCATCTGGCAGGAGCGGGACAGCACAAAAAGAGGATGGCTTGTTCTTGCGAGGTAGTGAAGACTCCCCGAGCCCACCCGTCACCCACCCCCCTCATACCCGACTCATGTTTGGCTTGGACACCAATGAATAGCATTGTATGTGGGGGGGAAATTAAAAATGCTGGGTTGCAATTTGCAGGAGAGTGGAACTGATTTAAGGTTCTCTCTCTCTCGCTCTCTTTCTCTCCCTCTCTCTTTTTTTTCTCTTGATTTTTTTTTCTTCTGAAGCTTCCGTCCTTCTGCATTCAAGGCTTCCAAATGCACCACAGCTGAGTGAGAACTGAGATCTCTTGTGCTGGAAATCAGGCGAAAGTCGAGACTGCTGGCTCCTTTGTTTGACCAAGGCGTGATGGCGCAAAGCTAAATGATTTATGAAGCCCAAATGCTTCACATGCCGTGCCCATTTCATGTATTGATTTAGCACATTTCAGGCACTTGCACTGGACTGTACACACACGCACACACACACACACACATATATATATATATCATATATACTATATATAGGCCTATATATATATATATATATATATATATATATATATATATATATATATATATATATATATATATATATATATATATGTACACACACACATACACATACACAGTATAGAAAAGACAGGAATACCATCAATGAATGTGATATTTCTAGTGACACCTTACGTGTAGCAGATATTCATAATGCAATGCATTATTCATCTACTTCTTGATTCATTATTATAAATAATTTACTCTTGATTGATTATTATAAATAATTATTTCTATAATGTATTGTAAAATCTGAAAATAGGATGATGTGTGAAGATTTGGGTGTAGTTATGAAATAATATTATTAGAAAGCTCTTTAAAGCATTATAACCATGTTATAAACCCATATGTATGAAGTCTCGCTTTCTTACCAATCTCTGCTCAGATTTTGTGAGGTAGCATTTCACACAACACACACACACACACACACACACACACACTCACACACAGAGAGAGAAAGAGACCCCCCCACACACACACACACACACATACACACACACACACACACACACACACACTTCCACATACACACACACACACACTCACACACACAGCAGGCTACACTGCTATGCTATGAATCCCTTGATGTCATCATTTGACTGATTCAAACTCAAGTTCCTCAGAATCTAGATTAAATGTCTGCTGTTAACGTGTGGGTAGTCTTTGCCACTGCCACGCCTCACCATGGGTGGCCACAAGATGGCGATATTGTCCCAGCTTGTCATGTCATTGTCCAAATGTCAAAGTCCAGTCTTCCCTTTGTTTCCTGTACTATCTCTGTGAAACAGGCCCTTGATATTCACTGAGCTCAAATACATGTAAAGCTCACTGTTCAGACTTTGAGAAGACTTCCTTTATCAAAGTATTCATGCGTAAATTTCCTTCACAAACTGAAAAAAAAAAAGCCTGAAAAATATGACGAGGGATTGACAGCGCAACGAGACAAATTTGAAGAAAAGGAGAAGAGCTTAGCGATGTCTACCTCCAAGGGAAGAATCATTCACTCAGTCAGGGCAAAATAAAAGACAGAATGAACAGGAGATTAGAAGGGAAAAGACATGTATCCAGGGCAGAGAGGTACACTGGATAGATGAGGTGGCAAGTGAGCTGTTTGCGTAGGGGCTAACACAAAACCAGGGGTCTGTCTGCTTCTAATGATGGCAGTGGGAGAGATGTTTTCCTACGACCAAAGACCAAGACAGGCAGACAGAGAGATGAAAGCAGAAACAACCCCCCCCCCCCCATGTCCTCCCCCCTCTTAACAGACAGAAAGACACACACACACACACAGACACACTCATATTTACAAAAACACAGACACACAAACATACACACATACTCACTCATATTTGCAAAGACACAGACACACACCCACCCACACACACACACACACACACACACACACACACAGCAGTCTGAAGACCCTCCAGAGAGAGGGAGCTGAAAGTTTTCCACGCGGCTGCTGTGTTTACGTGGCGGCGGCACGAGTGTGAGCTGACGGGGTGTGTGTGTGTGTGTGTGTGTCTGTGTGTGTGTCTGTGTGTGTGTCTGTGTGTGTGTGTGGGGGGGGGGGGGGTAGTCTCGCTCAGTGCTGCCATCTCCTCGGCTACCACCGCTGCTGCTGCTGAGGAGGACAGTCTCCTGCACACACACACGCACGCACGCACACAACACACACACACCACCATCACCATGCCGCTCCAACGCTCTGTTTGTGCTGACAGCCGTCAAGGAAATGGATCCTCCGGGAAACCACCACGAAGTAGGGGCCAGACCCCCTCCCCTCCCACCCACCCACACACACACACACACTCTCCCCAACCTCCTCAACCCCTCCACTGGCTGCTAGTTGATTGTTATCCCCCTTTTCCTGGCTTCTGGCTCCTGGCGGAGGAGGCTGTCAGAGACAGCTGTCCCCATGCCTGAGCCTCTGCAGGCTCTGAGAGCTGGACACAGGCACAGGCCTGCTCGTAATACAGTCCTGATGATCCCAATAATAATAATAATAACACTACTACTACTACTACTACCACTAAATAATAATAATAACTAGATGTACCGCAGAGCAGTACAAAATATGACCGCCGCCCAGTCCAGCACATGTTTTACACAAAAATAAGTCACGCTGAAAGGCATATATGATTCTAACTGTCCCACTGAATTGCATTATGCACACTCAATTCTCACTGATATCTGCTAGACAACAAGTACCAAAACATGATTAGTTCATAGATTTCACATGTAATATACATTTTATACAACCCCACCCCCATCTTGCCTGTTCATAATTCTGAGAAATTCTTGAATTGTGTGCGTGTACATGTTTATAAATGTGTGTGTGGATGTGTGGGTGGGTGTGTGCGCGTGCATGTGCATGTGCCTGTGTGTGTGCATGTGCATGCATGCGTATATATGTCTACTGTGTGAGTATGTGTCATACGTAGGATTACTGTGAATGTATGTGTGTGCGTGTGTATCTGTTTATGCACATGTGTGCATATGGAATGGGTTTACATGACCCCTGGAGACAAACATAGGCAAAAAATTGGTCATCCTAGGCCCTACGGTTCTCAAGATATTCACAGAAAACTGTGTCTGCCCTACCCTCCTTTTGGGGGGTCCAGTCCAGCGGGGGGGGGGGGGGAACGAAACGAAAAGCGATGGTTTCATGCTATCCATGTGGGGTTACATGCCCACCAAGTTTCAGTGTACCCCGGTCTTTCAGTGTCCCTGGAATCCTTGTTGGTGTACGGTCACTAAATGTACACATAAATTATTTTATTGTAAGGCCCCCCATGAACGAAAGTCCACGAAACTTGGCATGCATTCGGAGGGTGTCATTATGATCCTACACTTTCAATTTCGTGCAGTTTTCAGCCAGAGATATTGTGATGAAAACACCTAATGTTTTGCTTTTTAATTTTTAACTAGGTGGCGCTATACTTGAAATAAGTGGTAATGAGATGGGTTGACATGCCCCCTTAAGACCAACATACAAAAAAAGGTGGACCTCCTAAGCCCTACGGTTCTCGAGATATTCATAGAAAACTGTCTCCGGCCACCTACAGGCCAGTTGGTGTATAGTAACATAAATGAATTTATTGTGTGGCCACCCATGAACGGAATTCCATGAAACTTGGTGTGCTTTCAGAGGGTGTCATAATGATCCTACACTTCCAATTTTGTGCAGTTTTGACTATGTTAGGTCACAGATACCTGCGATTACAACACCTCATTTTTACTTTTTTGTGTTTAACTAGGTGGCGCTACAAATGAGTGGTTATGGAATGGGTTGACATGGCCCTTTGAGATCAACATACAAAAAAAATGGTCCTCTTAAACCCTACAGTTCTCGAGATATTCACAGAAACACTTTTGGGGGGTCCAGTCAAGCGGGGGGGGGGGGGCTACAGATCAAAACGAAAAAAGGAGGTTCCATGCTATCTATGTGGGGTTACATGCCCACCAAGTTTCATGTACCCCGGTCTTACAGTGTCCTGGGAATCCTTGACGGAAATTTGGACATGCGAAAAAGAAAAAAAGAAAAAAGAAAAAATCTGACTAAACCTATATGACCACCGGTTTGCTGCGCGGCGGTCATAATAATAACACAATTTTCGTTTGTCATGTGGCAGATGCTGTTATCAAGGCCAATGCAGAGTGAACTAGGAATCTGGGATCTAAGTCACAGGCCAGATACGTAACCACCGACTACCAGCACCTGATCTCCCCTATTACAATCATCACAATGTTGATTATTAATATTCATTATGACACTGTCACTGTCTCCCTTCTCCAAGATGCAGTTCATAGGAGGAAAGAACTGTTAAAATCTCAATCCTGCTGATGATCTTTGAAACTACTCCCATATGAATTACCCTATATTTATATACAGAGCATGTTCATAACATTACCCTCTTGCCAAAGTCCCTCTATATTTGTGGCCTGTGAGTGCTGCCCTATGGTTTAGCATTGGTTCATTCAGGGGGAGAACAGGTCCCACAGATGAGTTTGTTTACAACCCTCAGGGCAGAGGAAGGTGGCCTGGGTGAGCTCCGCTGATGGGGGTTAAACAGATATGGACGTGCATTTCCTTTGGAGTTGAGTAAACAACTGCATTTGTTTACAAGAGTGATGTGTTCGCTGCACTTCTACAGTAAATTGGTTTGAGTTGAATTGCACCAATTTGAGTTTCATTTCCAGATAGCTTCCTTTCCAGACGGACTTGCAGAGCAAATTCATATTTACTAACAGATTTGTCTAGGTTAACTACCCTGGAAATCCAGAGTTCTCGCGAGAGCACAATGGAATTGTCTCTGCGAGACACTCTGGCAATGAGCAATGATGCACGTTACTTTTACCCCAATATCCCGGGGAACCAGCTAAACTGATGAAGACAGAGCTGCAACGTTGGAGGACAGTACACATTGGTCGTAGTGTTATCCGATTGCGTCGAAGTCCGAAATCATTCAGAGTAAACATGGTCTAGTGTTATCCAATTGCGTGCACTGAGATTTTTAAATGCATGCTTGTTGCCGCCCCTCGAGTTGGGCTATTACATTGTTCGTGGCCAGACCCTTAATCTTTCTAGATTACCAGGGTCTGGATTTTCCAGGCTATAGGTTAACCCAGGCTAAGAGGAAGTAGCAGTATGTTGAGGGGTTTCACATGAGGGTGGAGTTGCCACCGTGAGGTCATCTGCAAGATATCTCAGGAACTCCAGTCACTGTCCGATCCATCAGCATTTCCTCTGCTATGTTCAAACTCATCTCCCTTGCTACAAAAGTGGTATTGATCAAGATTATCTCACGGTGAGACCATGCAGCGATGAAGGACGTTTAGTCTCGAAGTTGTCAAGAAAATAGCAGAGGGGCTTAAAGTATGCGTCATTAAATAAATACACACCTCGCGCTCCCTCTATACGTTTGGCCCGCTGAAGTTTAAAGTGTCACTGGCAAACTACGAGCTTGGCATCAGATCTGAGCGCCAGCGCACCACTTGACTCGGGCAGAGTGGAGCCGCAGCGTAACCGACTGCACATAAACCCACTGGGGGTTTTGTGAAGAGAGAGGGAGAAAGAAAGAGAGAGAGAGAGAGAGAGAGAGAGTGTGAGTGGGAGCTTGCTGTTGGGGACTGACAGGTCTTAACAGGATTAGGACCTTTGGGTTGTGCAGTGGCAGAGTACCTGGGTTTGATTTAGCTTCTCCGTTCACACAGAACCACGAGGCCTGTTTGTTTTAACTCCTGAGTCTCGAGGACGTGTCAGAAGCCAGGCAGATGTGTGTGTGTGTGTGTGTATGTGTGTGTGTGTGTGTGTGTGTGTGTGTGTCTGGTTGTGTGAGACAGGAAAGGAAAGACTCTATCCACACGTGGTCCAGCGCGGCGGGAGGGAAAGATGGAGAGTGAAAGAGAGCAGAAGAAGAAGAGTGTGAAAAGGTGAGGAGAGAGAGGAGGTGAGAGAAGATGGATGTTTCATTTGCAGGTGCTGAGCATCTTGCCACGGGTGCAGGACATGCACGATGAACCCCGGCCCCCTCGATGACAGCATGGCTGCGTATGACAAGAGCAGTGACGGACAAGACTCTGCCATTCCATATTCCCTTTTTAGAACGCAGGGCGTGCACGGTACAGTGCAGAATTTTACCAGAGGCGGACAGAGTACACAGCTTCATTACTTGAGTAAAGGTACAGAAACCCTTTGCTAAATTTTACTCAAGTACAAGTAAAAGTACAACAGTCAGATGTCTACTTAAGTAAAAGTACTGAAGTACTTGTTTTTAAAAGTACTTGAGTATCAAGAGTACAAGAGTACATTTTCTAAACATTGCATTACTACTGCCACAGTGCTTACATTTATGTACAGAAACATCCTACATGGACTTATGAAAAATGTTAATGTTAATCCTTGGAGAATGTAAAAGGAATTGAAAGTAAAATCAAGTCATTTTCATCTTTTTACCATGTTGCCAGGGATGGGCAGTATTTCTAATACATGTATTTAAAATATGTATTTCAAATACAAAATACTATTTTGTAATTGAAACACTTGAAACACTTTCCCGAGATGGACCTGCTGCGTCTTCATCCATTGTTTCGTTCATGGTTTCGTCTCTTATCTAAATCTAACCATGGAGTTGACTTTGGCAGAGAGCTTAAGGTGATTACTGATAGGCTGTCCCAATCAGTGGCGCCTGCACAATCCAATCACGTTTGAGAGGGAAACAACAACTTGAGGGTTTCCGAGATTTTTCTTTTTTCCTTTTTTTTAGAAGTAGTAACGGGTACTCACGGTTATGAATAGAAATGTAGTGGAGTAAAGAGTACAATATTTGCCTCTCAAATGTACTTGAGTAAAGTCATGAGTACTCCCCAAAAATGATACTCAAGTACAGATCCCTCAAAACTGTACTCAAGTACTGTACTCAAGTAAATGTACTCCGTTACTGTCCGGCTCTGAATTTTACAGCACACATATATCAGGTTCGTGTCTCTTTCCTGTGTCACACATGGATTGACAGGGTTGTGTTATGATATAAAACTTTACATTTGCACATTTTCACGCTCGTGTTCCCTGGAATCCATACCTCACTCAGAGGCCGCCCGTGTGCCTGTGCCAAGAGAGGGAGGGAGGGAGAGTGTGTGTGTGTGTGTGTGTGTGTGTTTTCCAACAAGATGAAACAAGGAGAAGCTTATGAGGATCGCAAGCGAAAAATCGAAGCTGATAAATTCATCGGCTGCACTCTTACAAAAACACACATCAATATATATATACACACATATATCCTGCAAAAAAATATTTTTAAAAATCCAACGGGTAAACATGGCCAGGGCATCTCGTCACTCACTCGAGTTTGAATTTGCTTGCCTGCATTTTTACAGATCCATTAACTAAAAATATCTCCTCAAGAGTCCGCACAGCAAGCATCGACTTTAGCACGGACCAAGAAAAACACGCCCGGGGAGGCTTGGGTACAGAAGCCGTATGTTCATTATGACGTGCGGAACTCAATGGCCATATTAATTAAGACACTGTAGCAGGAGCTAGGCTAGAGTGACGGGCCGGACTGTTCACCAGAGGACCGCACGGTTTACGTGCCAAGAGTTCAGCAGCAGTGTGTGTGTGTGTGTGTGGGCGAGTGAGTGAGAGAGGAAGAGAGAGGTGATTTATGAACTAAGGGCTATGTTACGGGAACAATATCCAAGGCTTGTGTTTCTAAGCCCTGTTGGCCATATGCAGGGGTTTTTTTTCCAGAACCTGACCCCCTCGGGACATCATTTGTCCTTTATCGGAGGGCTGTGGCGATAACATCCTCCTGAACGCGCTACACAAACACCCAGGGGGACTCGGACAGAGGTCTGTCCCGCACAATCCGCAGCACGGCTCTAGGAACATAAATACGAAAAGTCCATGTTTAGATCTGAGCCCGTCTGTTTTTATTCGTTTATAATCTCGGGATGTTAAACAGGAAGTAATAGAGAAGTACATAAAGAATCGTTTCCTTCCTGCGCAGACAGTGCTTGGACTTCAACTGGTCCATGACAATCCCATGGATTCTTTCCCCAGCCTGACTCTCTCTCTCCTTCCCCAACCTCCCAACCTCTCTCTCTCTCTCTCTCTCTCTCTTCTATTATGTTCAGTTGGTCTCCACCATAACCTACAGGGTAGCCATCAAACACACATCTGCTAATTGTTTTAACAATTTGGCCTGCTTGCCTATAACAATGACATGCGTAAGCACACTTCCTGCTGGAGTGAGAGAGAAGGAGAAAACTGAAGATGGAGCCATCCAGGGAGAATCCTCTTACTGAGCTACATAACACGGCGATTGTTCTGCTCAGGACATTAGAATGTGTTAGTATGTGGTTCGGATTAGCCAAAAATGACACATCCACACTCTGCTAAAACACTTAGCGGAATTCCCATGTTTCAGAGTCATGGGCTACAATGTGTTGCACCTTTAAGAGAACAGGAAAAAGTGGTCCTGTTGAATTCAATGTACTGTAGGCTACACATACAGCACATGCATGCACAAATTCCAGATATTGTACCTGCATATATGTAGACATGTAAACACATCTAAAACAAATGCAAACATGCACTTAAACGTACAAACACCCCCATCCCCAACAAACACACACACACACACACACACTTCAGATACTTTCTTGCCTGTGCTATCCTTGAACCATCATGCCACATAAACCCACCATTCATATTCCAGGGTTAGAGATATAATGGCCTCATCAGCATATTGCTGACTGCAATGTACCACCTTTTTGTTCCAGCAGTTGGCATACTGGCATGCGTTAAGACTAGGTACCGGTCTGGGACGGAGCATGTGGTTATTTTTTTCACTCTTTATTTTATATATATATATATATATATATATATATATATATTTTTTTTTTTTTTTTTTTTTTTTTTTTTTTTTTGTACATATATTATTTATTATTCAGAACGGAAAGAGATGGTGCCAGTGAAATGGCACGCTGTGTCAAACAGGCATTTATGAGGCGCAAAGAGAGGAGAGAAGAATGAAAAGAGAGAGAGAGAGTGAGAAAAGAGGTGAAAGGACAAGAGAGACAGACAGTTGGAGAGAGTAAGACTAAGTGAGAAAAGGGAGAGAGAGAGACCGAGAGACAGTTGGAGAGAGCAGGAGTAAGTCAGTGAGTGAAAGAGAGGGGGGGGGGCAGATATTTGGAGAGAGCAGGAGTGAGTAAATGAGTGAGTGAAAAAGAGAGATAGGAAAGAGAGAGAGAGAGTAGGAGAGACAAGTAAAGAGTAAATGAGTGAGTGAAAAAGAGAGGGAGGGAGAAGTCCTGGAAATGAAGCTCCGATAGCCAGCAGTGTGTCAGGAGGAGGCGGGGTGGAGGACACTGCCCATGTCTCCTGGCGGCAAGACGGTCTACTCACTGAAGCAGGGCCTGCTTTTTTGGAAGGGCACGCAGCATTTACGAGCGTCCTTTGGAACTCCAGGAAAGAATGGATGCCTTTGCCTCTCCACCACAGACTTGGAGGGGGAGGTTCTTTTTTTATTTAATTGATGCACGTTTAGGGGCTGTTGGACTTCTATGGAATATATTATATATACGTGGATCTGAAATCCAAAGATCAAAATTGTGATTGATTATAACGTTTTTGTTTTTTTTGTCTCTTTTTAAACTGGCCTTTTTGCCTCTGCCTGTTTCGGATCAGTTTTCCTGGTAGGAATACATTAAGGCCTAGGCAAACCAAACTTTCAAACCAACTTAAATAAATCAATCTCATCCAAATTTAGAAAGAAACTGACTACCTATTTAAAATACCTTTCATGTCTCCAAAGACAATTTTCCAGGGAAAAGTTTTTTTTTTTTTTTTTTTTTACTTTATCCATCAGGATATGGCTCTTTTACAAGAAATCGCCAAAGCCACAAATTGCTTTCAATCATTTCACTACCCCTGGATCTGACCACTTAAAGCCTGGCGTACTGTGCACGTCTAAATCCTGTTTGATGGCTGTATCATTAGGCCTGGAGGGAGGGCCTGGAAGTGCACACCCACACAGCACCAGGTGACAGGAACCACGAGGACACACAGGATCATTACCAGTAAAGGAAGTGGGAGCTACTGTAGTGCATATGGGCTTCATACACACATATGCGCACACACACGCATACACACACGCACGCACGCACACACGCACACACGCACACACACACATATGTATGTATGCAAATCCTAACTTGAAGTCTGCTCAATGCTCCTCTTCGGTGAGTCTGCTCAATGCTTCCACAGGCCACACCATAGCTACAGTTCATGCACAAGACCTTTGCTTGTCAACAGACTTTGCACTTTACCCACTTTTTTATGTAAATAGGGCCCATAGTTACAGTATATATCACACACACATCCCTTCAAACACATGAACATTGTGTTTACATTTGTTCAAGTATTCTACATTTCTACAGTACACTTGCTGTAATTGGTGACTCACTCCAAACTACTGACACCAGCATGTAACAGAAGACAAGGACAAGGTGCCCAGTCATCCCTGGGTTGTGTGTCAGCATCGCTTGCGTCAGACTCCTAAACAGCCTCGCGTGCAGCCTGCTCACGACCACGTGCGCTCCCCTGATCTTGACCTTTGACCCTGCGAGGGTGTGAGTCATTAGCGGGCACTGGGGTGTCAGGTCCAGCTCACAGGGCCCATATTGTTTGCTGCCTGCTGAGCTCTTCCAGTAAACAGAGCTGTGAGCTCGGTGCCCAGATCACAAAGGTCAACCCCAGAGGGTCCAGAAATAGTCTTGGCTGTGTCCCGCTATAAGGCCCGTCGCTTTTAACAACACAGGCCTCTTTAAAAGAGGATGGCCCCCTTTCTTTTTTTTTCTCTCTCTCTCTCTCTCTCTCTCTCTCTCTCTCTCTCTACTGTCAGACTGTTTTTTGGTGACTCAGCATCTCTTCTGTTTTCTGTCCTAAATCAGAGCCTGACTGCTGTTGCTGTTTTGTCTTTTTTTCTTTTTCTTCTTCTTTTTTCCCACCATGACACAGAGATTTAAATCAGTCGGTGTGCTTTGGCAGATATGCTGAATCACTGTGTATTCTTGGACTTTATTGTATGACATCGGCAAGTTGGAGCCACAACAAAAACAAAAGGGGGGGAAAAACTTATTCCCCAGACAGGAAAAAAATGTATATTTCAGGGGACAACAGAAGATAAACATTTCCAGACAAACTCAAGAAAAAAGAAATGGAGACAGTGCAGAGTGGAGACAGTAGTCAAATTTCCAGACAATCTCTTTCAATTAAGCATACTGCACATGAAGGAAACAAATACTCGGTTGTAGTTCATGTGGTGCTGTGAGAGGCTCCCACAAAATAATAATCTAGTAATAGGCCCCTATGAAGGACCCTTAAAAAGCCAAGAGCTGACATCGCCTGAAGGTTTGAGTCATGGTTTAGGCCTTTGTGCTTGCCTGTGGCCAAAAAGGCTTTAAGGGAGAGAGTGAAAGCTTTACTTAATAGAGTGCGGAAAAAAACAACCTGACGAGGGTTTACTAACGTCTCAACAAAGAAGGGTTATCTCAGATTAATTGACGTTTGGCAGTGTCACCGCATGGCTAACGCACTCCGGGATGAGCTAGCTGCTTCTCCAAAAATACTGTTTTATCAGAGGAAGATAAGGGAATCTATAATAAAACAACAACTACAAAACAGAACAAAGCACACAAATAACTTATCTGTTATCCGCCATCCAATTTGTGTTGGCAATAAATCCATCTATCATTTATGAGGCCTAAGTGTTAGGGTTCCTCAGTTGTAAGTGGCTTTAGATAAAAGCGTCCGAATAATCTAACATGAATTAAGATAAGGCCATAGCTTCTGATTCAAACAAAACCATTAGCAAACAATTAAATAATAAGTGAAACAAGCAAAAAGCAGGAATGTAAGTACAGTAAGAGTGTGCTTTTGAATACACTATAAATGTAAAGATAGAACGCTCCTGAAAGGTACACATTTACATATCATATTTGCATTACTTTTGGAAACCCAGTTAGAGGGCCCACAGAGGGACCTTTAAACATTCCCATCTGAGCCCAGTAGCATGGCAGCCACCCTGGGGAGCCCATCCGTGGGAGGGGATCTGAGGGGACCCGTTCCCGATGATTGATGGGATGTTGGAGGATAGAGAGGTTTCGCCGCTGACAGAGCTGAGCTCATCTCACCACACCAGCTCTGATCTGAGGATCCGACAGCGGATACCTCACATACACACATACACACACACACACACAAATGCACGCGCACACACGCATGCATGCACACATGGACAGACACGCACGACTGGCTATAGAGGATAGCGACAGTGAGGGAGAGAAAGAGAGAAGGGTAAAAAGAGAGACAGGCAAAGAGAGCGAGAGAAACGACATAAAAGAAAGACAGAAAAGTCTTAGAGAGAGTGAGAGGAAGAGGGGCAATGAGAGAGAGACATAGACAAAGTTGGAAAGAGAGAGAGATGGACAAGAAGAGGATAAAGAATAAGGAAGAGAATGAGAGAGAGAGAGAGAGAGAGAGAAAGCTAGAGAAGCAGCAAGTACAGTAAAAAGAGAGAGAGAGAGAGAGAATGAGAATATGAAAGAGACTGTGTGTCTGCTTCACATCACATCCATCATCCGAGCGGAAGGCTTTCCATCTTCCGAAACGTCTCGGGGCCTCCTCCCGCTTTAACAGCCGCCACGGCCCCGGCGCACGACCGCCATTAAAATTACAGGAGACCGAAACGATCATCCGTCAAACTCACGGATTTGCAGCCGGCTGGCGAGGGCGCGGGTCCGAGCCCCAGTGCCAGAGACCTGCCAAAAGTCTCTGGGCTTGTTGTGATTTCCACCGTCAATCCTCGGCTGGGCTGTCTCGGCTCCCGCGACGCATAAAACACATCAAGGAGAGGATCTATCAAACCACAGGGAACATCAGTGGTTTTGACATAACAGACAGCTATGATTTTTTTTTTTCCACACTCGCGACGAACTGTGAGGAGAATAAGGATCCGCTTTAATTTGCACAGCATAAAGAAAGGCTGACAAGCTTGTGATTTAATAGGAAAACTGGAGTCCCCAATAATATTCCCATTCATGTACGGGAGAATAAAGTCATTGTAAAAAGCTCCTGTACTCTGGTTTTAAGAGAATATGTGGAACTAATGTAAATAGAATGAGAGCCAATGTAAGTGGAGCGAAGTGGGAGACCAGCGTTGATACTGTAATGTTTCTTTATTTCTCTGCTCCGTGGCAGTTAAATGTGCGGTAGAGGCAGAAGCTAAAGGGAGCCCACCAGACTAGCTGTGGGGTGGAGAGGTGGCGTAGGGGGGTGGAGAGGTGGCGTAGGGTGGTGGGGGTGTGGGTGGGAGTGGGGGTGGTCCGGGGAAGGGTGCATCGAGGACCTCTGAGCCTTTGTTTAATTGAAACAGGACTTTTTAAGTCTAAAGGCAACAGGCACGTTTATTTATCTACAGCCGTTTAGCGTGGCCAAGATCCTTGTCTCTCCCTCCTAGCCCTAATTGCTCCTTCCGACAGGAAGATCGTGAGTCAACGGGCTCGTTTATGTACAAAGAGATTTTAATCTAATCCTCCTCTCGTCTATTTCTCTTCAGCTCTCAAACTTTCTGTTTGACAAATGGAAAGGATGAGGATGAGCCATTCAATGCCATCCATAGTGGTACTTCTAATACGATAATTCCCAACTGTATTTGCAAGTCTTGCAAACACTTTGATTGCTTAAGTGGAATATAAAGTGAGCATAATTGTGCATGTATCCAGGGGATAATGTTGGGTTGTGTGTAGTTCCCTCCAAGTCTCTGGGGCTGTTTTTTTTATGGGATGGCATTTAAGGAAGCAGCTGTGGTCCAGCGGGTGGCCTTACATGAAGAACACGTTCAGCTCGTCTAAATGATGTAAGCGCCGGTGATTCTCACAAGAACTAAAACAATCCCACACAACAAGCACCTCGTCGGGACACCTCTTAGTAGACAAAGAGAAACAGACCACAAAGCACACGATATGTTCACACACAGTCGCGTGTACACACACACGCACACACGCACACACACACACACACACACACACACACACACAGAGCCCGCCCTGTGGACAAGCGTATATGAATAGCAATGTCAACTGATCAAAATGATCCAGTGGTGATCTTTCTCACGTTGGCTTAGAGCACACACCTTTGGACACCTCACTGCACACAAAGTGAAACTGACAGAGAAAATACACACACACACAAACCTCCACCTAGGCATCCACATGCACACACACACACACACACACACACACACACACACACACTCACGCACACACTAATGCACAAACACACTCATGCACACACACACACACACACACACACACACACATTCACGCACACACACACACTTACTGTAGAGAGAGAGAGTCAGCAGGCAGGTGCAGATGTGAACCAGAGAGTGATGCAGGCCAAGAGAAACAGCGGGGAGCCCCAGAGGGAGGAATTTCCCTGCCTGCTCTCTGTCCCGTCCACTTCTGTCCAGCCCAGAGCCGGCGGACAGCCCTGCAGTGATGCAGACCCGGTCCTGAGCCAAGTCTGCATCCGGGCAGCTTCCTCTGACCTTGTGCTCTCTGCTGAGTTAGGCTGGGAGCAGGTGAATGGTGGGGTGTGTGTGTGTGTGTGTGTGTTTCTGTGTGTATGTATGAGTGTGTATACTGTATGTGTATGTGTGTGTGTTTGTATGTGTGTGTGTGTGTGTCTGTATGTGTGTGGGTTTGGAGTTTAGAGACCGGACACAGGGTTAATGGATCTCTTATTGAAGCATGAGGCACATATGAAGCCCATATGTGTGTGTGTGTGTGTGTGTGTGTGCGCGCGTGTGTGGGTGTGTTTACACCTGGTCTAAGCCTACACATATACACACATATGTTTGAAACTGAACTTCCTCTCCAGTCTCTGGACAGCAACTTGGGCAAGAGTTGCTCCTGTTATACCTTGAATGAAGACAAAACACACATATGCTTTTGATATAAGAAAAAGAGATATTAATGTCAAAAGGTTATTTTAGCACAAAATCCACCATCCACCATTTCTCCATTTGAAAGGAGCATAATCTACCATCCCAAATAAGACCATAATAGACAACCCTCCAAGATTCTAGTTTAGCCCATTTAGTTGTCTGGCATCTGAGTAACAAAAAAAGCATTGGGTTTGTGAGAGGTTTGTGAGATGAAAAGAAAAATTGCAGTGTTCTGTTTTTGTTATTATGAGAACCAAGGAACGTAAGGGTTCTAGAGTAAACTGCAAGAAATCATTTTCCCAGAATGCTCAAAAGAACCTCGAGCGTGGGTGGGGGACAGGCCCGGGGGTGGCTCTGACAACAACATAGGGTGTTTGGTCAAAGCCATGATGACTCACCGCTGAGCAAAACTATAATTAAGAACTCCCTTTTCCCGTAAACATTCATGATGACATGCTTTCAAATTTTGCTTGGAAATATGATCGAAACACATGAGCGCATCCATGGCTCATTTTCTGACGGCAACGATGTTTACACTCGTACCGGCTTTTCAGAGGACTTTGTGGGTTTACGGGGTCAGTCACAAACAACGCTAATGTAGGCGATAACAAGGGCTGCACACAATCCTGCCCCCTTCAAAACAGGCACCAAGGAGAGAGAAAAAAAAATCCCCTTGGAATAAACCTTCGTCACAAACTCTTTTTTTTTGGGTCCCAGTTTCCAAAACGGGAACCAATTGTGTTCACTGTAACATCTTGCTGTGTGCCTGCTGCCAGATTTAAACCACATGGGAGGTCACCAGCTATCTTTCAGCACTCAAGAGAGATCATTTCCAAGTCATCGGAGAGAGGGGGAGGGGGAGGAGGGGCACCATAGAGCAGAGCGAAATGACACTTGCAATTGTGCTCTGCAGATGTCGATAAATCAACGATAAGTACATGTCAGCACTACCTGTGGCTTCGACTGAAGTTTATTCTTTAAGTTACGTGTCTATGTTCATTTTTGAAGAGCAGAAAAATAGGTCAGTGCTGGGCTCTCTGTGACTCATAAAAGAGTGCTAATTTACCCAGATCTGTTTACCATATCTGCGTAGTAAAACTTGGTGTGGTGACAGCTCCACTTCGGTGACTCCGATGTGAAAGGTGTACTTAAGAAGATGAAAGCTCTCTGCTATATTTGAGAGTTTTGTTTGATATGTCCTGACAGGCTGGTGATAGATTCCTCATTAATCACTGTGATGCTTCATGTGAAAAATTTGTCTTTTTAGATTTGATAGAAAAATGGTAAATAAATGGCTAAAAAATCTGTATGATATCAGTTCCCTGAAACAAGATGTTGAAATGTTGAAAATGCAGTTACTGTATGAATGACAGTAACATAACTACCATAGTAACATAACTACCACCTATAACACATCATCCCATTTCTCACAAAAGTATGGGTGCTATTTTTGGCAAGTGTAAATTGATGGTCAGCTCACACATTGCTACAGAAAGAGAGAGAGAGATAAAGAATGTGTATGGTCACAGGAGAGCAAGCAGAATGAAGCATCAGGCCAATCCAGTCGATCACAGAGTTGTTCTTTTTATATATATATATATTTTTTAAGTATATTTTTTGGGGCTTTTATGCCTTTAATGCGACAGGATAGTGGAGAGTGACAGAAAGTAAGTGGGAGAGTCGGGGTGGGATCCGGAAAGGACCACGGGGCGGGAATTGAACCCGGGTCGCCGGCGCACGGTGCAGGTGCCCCAGCCAGTTGCGCCACGGCTGGGGCCCTTTTTCTACTTTTTTAAAAGGAAATGTGTTAATTGATCAACGCCTCAATGCATATTACAAACAGTAAAGAAATGGATGAGTTGTTGTTGATTAGGTGGTTGTCACATGCAGGCCATGTGGTGTTGGTCTGCCACAGAATGCACAGGAGACGCACCAGTGCCCTGGTGGGACGGGAACCGGTTAAGGGAAAAGTCTCTGCTCGTGTCTGCCTTCACAATGACTTGAGTCTGTGCCAAGCTCTGGCGCAATTAACTTCTAAAGTTCCCTACAATTGCCACCCCCGTCTTTACCCTTATTCAGACACTCCAACTCCCTTCCCACCCCCCACCCAGGGCCCAAAAACAGAGAAACGCCCTGTTTTAATATACGAACTTGGACAGACTTGATATAATCAAGTCAAGAAAAAGTTTCTGGAGTTCTGTCTTGTTCCAGGGGGCTAATTTTAGCAATGCACAGAAACGGCATGCTGTGAGCCTGCATGCACTATTGTAGTTATGCGTTGAGGTGGGGTAGGGGGGATCACTGGCTTTGATGGAGTGTATTTCAATGCACAGACACGAAGACTCCTGGGCAGTAGGGTGCCAGCCTGACAACCAACCCCCCCCCCCCCTCCCCCTCCACACACACACACCACCACCATCACCTCCACCGCCTCAGTCATTGCAAGCGCCTCTGATTGATTAATCACCACTATGTGGATACTGTTTTTAGAATTGATTTAGATTAAGTGTTAGTTAGTATAATTTGTATTTTAGTTTATTTAGCATATTCTTTATCTTCTATTGTCCTTATTGCTTAGTTGTGTTTTTATATTATATACTTTAATTACTCTTTCTGCTGTTAAAGAATGTGTTTGTGTTGTCTGTATGCTGCTGAGACCTTGAATTTCCCCTGGGGATCAATAAAGTATCTATCTATCTATCTATCTACCTCTTCCACAACTCCTCTCACTCTTATATCTTTCTTTTGTATTGTTTTCTTTTATTCATATTTCTTTAAAAAAAGGGAAAATAGCGCACTTATCCGTTATCCTCTCAGCGAGATACTGATCTTAATTCTTATTTAGTTTAGCTGCAAATAGCCAAAGTGGCCCCTACTGCTTTGGGGTCAGCGCTCCAGTGGCTGTGTGTTGCTGTTATGCTTTGTGGTGGCGAGGCTGATTGAGCGAGGCACTCAAATTGACCTCAGCCCAGTCTCTGAGGTCATTACCTATGCCTGTGTCACTTAGAGACGTTGGCCAAGTGCAGGAATATAATTCATGGCGAAAGTGTTGTTTTTATTTCTTTGTGGGGGTAATTATAGAGGCCTTTGATCAAGGGCAGGGGTTGTAATTCAACAGTAAAGAACACATAATAAAATCAATGTTGAAAATCCATTCGTCACTTCGAGGTCAGGATCATGTCATAGAAGGCTGCTTGGAAGCACATCTTCTGAGTTCTGAGGATAAGGTTTTCTTTTGTTTGTTTTTTACTCTTTGGAAGTGTACAAACTTTAATTATGCGTTTAGAAAATGATAAGATCATTGTAAAGTGAGACACATTTCTTACAAAACATAACTGCACGTCTTTAAATGTATTTATGTATACGTTAATGTATGTATGTATGCTTGTATGTATGTTTGTATGTCACATATCACATGATGTAAAGTTATTGTATCATGTTATCTTAAACTTAAATCACTATCAAACTAAAATTAGCAAATTATATGGTCTAGTCATTGCTTTCACTGTTGAACAATTCTTCAAATTAGACAAGGTTCTTCTCTCACAGTACTCTCATAGTCAATCCATGAACCAGGAGTCCATGTTTTGTCTCCACTTAGTTACATAAAGAGAACCAGGTTGTAAGCCTGTGCACCTGATTCACTGTGGCCGTTATCATAAATCAACAGTGAAAAAGTAGCCTATTTTTTTCTTGAAATGCCTTCCCGAACAGGTAAGAGGAAAGTACGGCACAGGGGGAGGCCTGTGCTCATGGTTAGTGTCGTAAGTGTGCTCATGTCCCGCTCAGCAGAGGCGCTTAAATACAAGCCACTGGAGGCTAGGAGAGACCGAGGGTGATTCAAGCGCTGTTAAAATAACACTTCCTCCTCTAATAAGGACTATTCATACTAATATTTTCACTTTGGGGGTGGGGGTGGGGGGGCACACGCCCGTCCAGAGCCCAGAGCTGATATGTTTGGGTCTCAGTTGTGCCATTCATCACTTGGCTCTGAACCCCCCCCCAGCACAGGTCAGAGAGTGGCTAATTAACAGCACAGCATCTCTAATTTTATTTCCGTGATGTTTTTAGGAGTATTTTGGAAAACGGATGAGGGAATTTACTGCACATTCACATCTTACCAGGGGGAGAGTTTTTTTTTTCTTCTTTTTAAAATGAAAAAGACACTTGACGGTTTTAATTACAACCAAAGCCACAGAAGCTCACTCTCCACCGCAATAAACAAAACACCTTCTGCCTCTCCATAATTAGAAGGAGACAGTTGAGTGCCTAAAATATCAGATGAAGTGTGACAGGATTTTAAATGTTTATCCATATGTCCGCCGACTCTCTTTCTCTATTCTTCTGGGCCGCGCTTCATCTCCCGCTCGACTCTGTGTGTCGTATCAATCTCTGTCTCCGCTCTCCTCCGACAAAAATGCTGCCATCATATGGAAACAATCTCCACATGCGCGCTAGCTCTGGCGAAAGAGGGAAAACAGAGGCAACGCATGCAGGCCATCCTTTCTCGCAGAGATCAGCCATTTGTTTTTATTGCCTATTAACTGAAACACCTCATTAATCAATGTCAGCGCGCGTACAAAATGAAAGCTGTCCTCATGCAAATCAGCTAATGCGACGAATGGTTCGGAATTAAGTGGCTGCTTGCCTATGAAACACTCGCACTGTCAGGATGCTGACCTTGCCAAACCACCCACGACCTGCCCCCCCCCTCCTTTTTTCCCCTCTAGAGCTGGCTGAAGTGAAAAACTAAGTAACTGACAACAGATTCAAACAGATCTGATTAAGCACAGAACAAGCTCTGTGATTTTTTTTTACCTTCACAATTGCTTCACATAGGCCCATGCTGAGGAGTGAGGAAAACAGGGGAAGTTATCCACCACAGCATAAGAGAGAGAGAGAGAGAGAGAGAGAGAGAGAGAGAGAGACCAGTCATTCCTGCTTGGTTCAAGCAATTTGGCCTCTGTGTCAGTGGGCCTTTCAACGGCTTGCTTGTAAGAATCTCGCATTCTCTCTCTTGCCAAAATGCTCTTTTTTATCATAAATCAGTCAGTCGGTGGGAAAACATGTTGACTTCGTGAGACAGAGGCCCAGAAAAATTTGACCTAGCCCATCATCAATCAAAGGAATGTTGATGGCATGTCATTTGTGGACACAAGAGGCCTTGAAACTTTCTCCCCTCACTATCTGTCAAATATATGATTAGTATATTATTAGGATATAAAGTATTAGTGTTTATTTTAAGTAATTACTCCGGCACAGTTAAACATTGGGACTCTGAGGGAGGGACAAATGTTGATTTTGAACGTTCTTCAAGGCATAGCCTACCTGACATTTAAGTAATCTGTTGTCAACGGTAATGCTAATTTAAGATTTAATCACATAAACTGTGTCTGCAAAATGCTAAAACAACATCAGCAGTTGGCAACAGTGCCAGAATGACTCCAGGATAGCCCCTAACTGAGCCGTTAGCATTTCATGTGCATGTAATGTGAATGACTGAGGCATGGTAAATGATAGATCTCATCTCACTCATGCCAAGCAACACAAGCCAAAAGGTTATTACGCTGAATAAACACCCAGGGACATGTCTTAACAAATAGAATATCTATCACACAAACGGTAGTCGCTGAGAGGGGACCACACACTTTCTTTTCGGGAGTCATCCCCAAGAACTCGGCTTAGCTCCCTGTGCCGTCGAACCACGTACAATAGCCCAATTGTGTTTTTTTATTTCTCTCTCTCTCTCTCTCTCTCTCTCTCTCTCTCTCTTTCCTCTCATCCCCCCTCTCCCCCTTCTTCTTGGTTTCTCTTCTCCACATTTGTTATTCTCAGTGAAACGAGCAGGAGCAGGAGCCGAGAGAAGCGGAGCTGCATAAGTGGCCCTAGACTCTCTCTCTCTCTCTCTCTCTCTCTCGGCGCGCTCTCCGGCTCCGGCTCTACGGGGCCAGGAAAAACCCGGTGGAGCCAGACGAATAAAAAGCAAAAAAGAGCGCGCAGACGCCGCCACTGCTCGACTCCAAATCTGGTTCCTGTCAGGGTACATCAAGGGAACACCCGCAACGCAATCTCCGAGCGTCTCCCACCCCTTAACGATACGTGTCTCAGAGACAAGATGACTGAACTATCGCCAGCTACCCCCCCCCCCCCCCCAACCCCCTCCAACCCCAACCCCACCTCGCCCCCTCCACACACCCCTCCCGCATAAAAGGGTGGCTTTTTTCCTCCCTTTCTTTATTTCTTTTTCCTCCTTCTCCTCCTCTTCACTCACTCACTCGCTCCTCACATGAAGTCTCTCTCTTTTTCTCTTCCCCACGACGCACAGAGCTCAATTCTGAATGATATGACAATTATGTTGTCACTTTCAATTGCCATGTGATGAGGTGAGAAATAGTAAAAAAAGGACAAACACAAATGAAATCTGAAGCTTTTCCACTCACGGCAGAATCGATGCCGACGAGAGGGATCTACATAAGGATGCTGTGCGTTGCCAGAGACGTGCAAAAACCACCACGAAAGGAAAATAAAACCATCTAGCCTTTTCACAATTTATCGTGTGATTGGCTTAGTTAAAGTATATTACATTTATGTTGTCAAATACAATCATGCTTTTTACATGAAACTTGAAAAAATATATGCATATATATGCTTTGAAAGCTTGAAGAAAGAAAAAACTCCTGACTTAGGGCTTGTCAGAATGAGCCTTCCCTGCTGTTAAGAACTGGGCCGCTTCCACTGTAGCCATACGACACCTTTCCTTTCTATGTCTGAGAGCCGCAGTTAGAATTCCACTCCGGTTCTCGAACATTTACAGGAAAATCACTTGTGGTCCTGCATCACAGCAGCTCCTATTCACCCACCCACCCACCTCTCCCTCCTCCGCCCCCTGTCAGATCATCATCTCAGTCGCTGGAACAATCAGTCCACCAATTGTGGCTAATTAGATTACACGCAGTGGCTCGGGCCCGGGAGAAAATGATGCTAGGGGAGCAGGACACAGAGGCCAGTGGCCCCGACAGCAGAGAAGCAAAGCCCAGCGCAGAGAGTTGAAATGCTATCTCGCGCTCCTGGCTTGCATTACAACTGAGACACAACCTTCAGTCACGCATCCTCCCTTGTAATTACACATCTCTCTTTCGGAGGAGGAAGGGAGTGAGAGAGGGAAGAAGGGAGAGAGAGAGGAAAAAAATGTGAGATTTTATGAATAAATCGACCGGGGTAAACTCAACCCCTGACTTGCCAAAACCACCAGACCACTGCATATCTGGAATGGTTAAATACTATTTTTCTGTTAGTTCGAAAACATTCTGACTTTTCTGAAGCCACGCCACATTCCTGTGCTACTTTGGGAGGCAATACAATACGCTAGAGTAAGCAAAACCGATAAAGGGGGGGACTTCTGGTCGAGGAGTGATGGGTGTTTAGGCTGACTGATGGGCACAATGATGGATCTTAACGAGGAGAACAAAAGTTAAAGATACTCTGAAAGAGACAGGAGCCTGGTCTGAACCATATTGAAATGGCATCTGCCATTAATTATCAGGAAAAGAACATCTTGACTGCAAAATAGAGGGGTTTTAATATGCTTCGATCCAGCCATCCTACTGATGGGGATGGGCATGCAAACTTTATTCAAACCATTTTATTTATTATTTTCAGATTTTTCTTTATTTGGGTATTTATTGGACATATGGGCCCTTGGGGGCTATCAACAAATTAGTTATTACTGATTTATATACAGTATAACAAGACATTGTCAGAAGCCCTTGGAGTTAGTAATGTATAAAGCCATGTATTTGAGATATATTTGCAAAGTGCAATTTTATTTCTTCATGTGATCTCATATTGTCAAGGACCGTCCAGGTAGAGATAAAACACACTGCTAACGTTTTATTCACCAGCACACTGATCCCAATCACACATCCGTTGTGACGGATCCTGCAGCTTTATGGTGTGGTGTGGAGCAGCTGTCTGTGGGTATAAAACCAACCGAAGCTGCGGCTCCGCTGCACGGTAGCCGGTTATAACTCTGCCATGCACAGCTGATCTATGTACTATGCTCTGGCTGGATTTGCTTAACCCTGGATGTCAACCTGTGTTGTCTGGAACATGTGTATAGGTAATGACATCCAGATGAGCTGGACGCTGAGCCTCTGAGCCCGGGAACATAAAGAGATCTGGCCCCATAACCATCAGGCCCCTGTATTATTTGCTTTGAATTATTTTAGGCGCAATATATGTACAGTATAAACCATATATTGAATTTGGATCGGAGTTTGGAAAGAGCTTTTAATATTATTTTTTTCCCCCATTCGAAGAATCCGGCCAGATTCTCTAAAAGCTTCTTGAAAACTCCCTAAAAAGCTTCATTCTGAGATTCTTCAAAGATTGGAAATGCATTAAATTAATAAGTAGAAATGCGGGACCCACTCAGCATGGCAAACAAATGCACACACACACACACACACACACACACACACACACACACACACAAGCAAGTGCGCTGCCATCTTTGGCAAGTCAATGTTAGCATACCTGGGCTAGGCCCTAGACATCTCATGACTACATCACTGTGCCCCTGTGGACGTAAATAGAACTATCGTATGTGCTACGCGCCAGTGCTAAAGTTTGTCCACTATATTGGGAGAGGAGGGTACATCGGGCCAGCGCCTCCTGACCAGTCAGGTTCGCCATGTTGTGTCTGACCAGACCAACCACAGTCTGGGGGGGTGGAATGAAGAGAGCTGCTGTGCAAAGCTTTACGCCCGACAAGATCGGACTTTCCATTATGCATATTCATCCCCAACTACAAATAAATAAATCTCAGAAATTAAACACATGTGGGGGGTGGGGGTGGGTGGAGGGGGCATTATTGGCACTGTCCTCGGCCACCCAGAAGTCCACCAGAACAAGTCATGGAAAGGGTAAAGGAAAAAGAGAGGTTGCCCCCACAAACGTATGCCCCTTCAAGGGACGTCGACAGCAATGGCACATAAAAATATATCATCGTCTCAAGCCCCGGTGGAATGTAAAAGTGGATTTAATACATAAAATATATTTTTTATTATGATCCAATTAAAATATGGAAGCCCTGGTTGGTACACAGGAACAAATTTCTCAATGCCGATTTTAGTCATTTCCTTGCGGCTCCGTGGGGATGCCGACTACTATTCATACTTTCCCCCCTGAATCATGGAGTCTGACAGAGCCAGTGCCACCATTCGCTCACTCACCCGCGCATAGAGTGGAACCGTCGATAAGTAAAACTTCATCTTCCTTTCATTTGAAGTGGCTTTTTTTATACTATATTTATATTAGAACCACACAATTAATAAAATGATGCTTTTAAAACAGTATACAGCTACTAAAAATACTTATTGTCACAAATGACACATCCTAACGTGAAACCGATCATTAACCCAAACAACCCACCATGTAAAAAGATGTAAATGGGTCATGTGAGGCCAATTTTTGCCAGTCCCGAAGGCAATAATAACTTTCAGGTCTCCCAGTGGGGAATTTTATGTACTGCTCATCAATCGCAATCTGTTTAGTTAATTATTGTTTGTCGGGTAAAACGAGAGAGAGCGGGGGAATTGAAAAAAAAGGCTGAAATGAATTACGGAAATGAAGTGAAAAGTTTAACACAGGCTCAGCCCGGGTGTTTTACTAGCGGGCTTCTTGCAGTAAATGAGCGCCCAGTTGTGCTGTGTGTTTCAGTCGACCTTTTAAACACATGAATCATACAGCCCAGACACAGGGGAGCTCTCTACCTTTCCTTGTATAATTTACGCAGAGGCCTCCCAAGACGCAAGAGACCGGCAGGAGAGAGAGAGCACAGAAAAATATGGACCCGCAGGTTTGATAAAGATACTGAGCGATGAAAAGTTATGTCAAGTTAAAAAAAAAGGGTAAGGGGAGAATAAGGTGAAAAAAATGGACCGCCCAGCAGAGCGAAGGCTGGCCAGAGTTTGCACCTGGCGCTGTGGCGGCAGCGGTGGCCAAGTGAACTTCCTCCTGCTGTTGTGACGTCTCTCGTCGGGCCCCCAGTCTCCTAAATGGAGCCGACGCACACAACTGCTATGGCCCACAGAAGGAAAGCCACAACCACTCCACAGTGGACCTCCAGCAGCAGGAGGATTCTCCACTGGACCACTGGACTCTCACAATACCATCGCACCGTCACAATAGTGACTCTCTGACAACTCTTAACCTATAATTATTAAGCTACCATACAGTATATACACTCAAATACAACAGATACCGTCTGATTGCTATTGCCTGTTGCCATTTCTCAGTAATTAATTACTGGGTTCCTCATGATGTACTATTACCCCCTGTTCTGAAACACTTGAGTATGATTCACTTTCTACTCAAATTAAACATTTCTGAAATTCTGAAAGCAAAGTCGTTAAAGAATTACCTTCTCTGTGACTTGGGAATTGATTTGTGCTAGTACATTTCCTCAATTCAACAATTAGACACAATTATCCCACTGAACAAGGTATATTTGTTCCCCATAAGTATTTTATCAAAATATTAAAATGTTTCTGTCCCAAATATTATTGCAGAGTAAATAGTTCTTGGTTATCAAGAGGAAATATCAAAAATATTAAAAACATTTTTTTAAGAATTTTAAGGAATTGTTTTAAAGCACTGTTAGTTGCCTTTAATAAAACAGTAAACGGGGAAATCCTTTTTTTTTCTGGAACATTCCCCTCAGCTTCCTAAGTAGAAGTATCTAGGAGGGGGTTACATAAACATCATTTGTTAATATGCTGTGTAATTTAGTGAGGAGTGAGAGAGGAAACAGAGGTTCCAAAGCTTAAGAACAAACGACACAATATGGAAGCAATCTCGTGGCAAAACTCAAACACTTGGACCATCTGCCATAGGCCACCATCTCTCTCTCTCTCTCTCTCTCTCTCTCTCTCTCTCTCTCTCTCTCTCTGTGTGCGTGTGCTTTGTGTGTGTGTGTGTGTGTGTGTGTGTGTGTTTGTGTGTGTGTGTGTGCACATAGTGGGGTGGGGTGGATGCAACTAGAGTTACTTCTTCCTCATTTAATGCAAATGCTGTACGTGTTATCAGTGTTTCTGAGGTGTTGCTTGTGTGTGTGTGTGTGTGTGCATGTGTGTGTGTGTGTGTGTGTGTGTGTGTGTGTTTGTGTATCTTTCAATGTGAGACTATTAAACACAGAAAGCTACTGCAGATGCTATGTACATTGTCAAAGTTGTGGGGGGTAGACTAGCTTGTGCACGCACACACACACACCCACACACACACACATGCACATCTGGAGAGGATTTATTGTATAATTCAGTCTATTATTGTTGCGGTCTTTGCCTAAGTAGCATGCACCGAGTCACGGCCCACTCCTTAAGACTACGAGTGGCCTCTGCCCTGTACTAATAAACTCTCTGAGTCGAGTGGGGAGAGGGCACGAGACCTCTTTTTCAAACGCTGTCTTTTATAGGACATTCTTGCTACTCCACGGCTACCATTTGGTGAGCTATTTCACATGTTTGTGGTGAAATTAAAAAGCTCACCATTTTAATGTATCAACAGCCGAGACAAACAGATGCTTTGGCAAAGGAAAGACCAAATGGGGACAAGATTTTATGTGCTGCAGGATAAATTGTAGAAGGGAAAATGGAATGTCTGTGTAGACATTTCAGCAGCACTTGCTGCTACTGGCATTTATGTGCCTCTTTGGTGAATTTGAGAGTAAGGTTTCAGTAAAAGATGATCCTGTTGATAATCTAAACTGAGAAAATACTTGTTCATATTAACAGGCATGTAAAGAAAACATACATCAAACACCAAAACTCATCTTCAACATTCCAAAAGTCAATAAACAAGTCAATCAAAATGCTTCAGCATATTGATGAAACAACTACTATACTTGATTAAACCTTACAATGAATTTGTGATTTTGAGTTAAGAGGTTAATAGCATGTGCAAATCCCACTCTATAGCAATTCTCTCCTACCCGACTCTCAGACAATGTTTCTACAAAAACCACTGGCCTGTCTATATCTCAACATACATTTTTTGTCTTTGATCTTTTGCATAAACTACCAGCTTGTTCTGACCGATGGTTTTATTCGGGTCTCCTGTTTCAGATGCAGGAAGGGTAAATAGTTCTCAATGGCTGCATCTTTAATTTCATAAATCAAATTGAACCTCTTTCTGTAAATTGCAACAGGCCATACTAGTTGAATACCTAAGTAGAAATCTTTTTTATTTTCTTCTGCCATGATAGTGAATGATGCTACTACAACGGAGTATTAGGGCCACACATATATAAAATATACAAAATATTTTTGCCATGACGAGATTAAACTCGACATGTCGACTTTAAAGTCACCATGTCGACATTAAACTCGACATTTCTAGAATAAAGTTGAAATGTCATGTCGACTTTAATCTCGACGTGTCGACTTGAATTTCCCCTTGGGGATCAATAAAGTATCTATCTATCTATCTATCTATCTATCTTTAAAGTCACCATGTTGAAATGTCATGTCGACTTTAATCTCGACGTGTCGACTTGAATTTCCCCTTGGGGATCAATAAAGTATCTATCTATCTATCTATCTATCTATCTTTAAAGTCACCATGTTTACATTAAACTCAACATTTCGAGAATAAAGTTGAAATATCATGTCTCGACGTAATCTCGACGTGTCGACATGAAACTCAACATTTTGAGAATAAAGTTAGTTTGGAGAGAGAACGACCGTTCGGGACGATTGAAAAGGATGACGAATGTAACATTCCAGTTTTCTTCGAGTGCAACAATGATTAGACATAGGCCTACATCATGTGGACAAAACATAGAACATATTCTCCGTTGCTCAGTCAAATACTTTCCATAGGTCCTTTTATCACGGAGTTACAGGCGATAAATGTGATGGTCAAAAGTAAACGTCATTAGGTTTATTCATTTATTGTAGGCCTATTATTAAAGAGTGTTTTTCATCTAAAGGTTCAACATCATGCTTATGCACTAGACTAGGCATAGCCTACTAGTGCTCTCCCCAATCCCAGACTTTCACATTGCATGTTTGTTTGTAATGGATGCTTGCTGAATGTCTATGGAGGGACGAATGAAGCTGTCCTCCCGACCAGGCAACCCCATGTATTCTAAGTAAATGCACACATATCTGTGTTTATAGCCTCCTATATTTATTGCAGGTGAGACATGGAAAAGCGGTTTTAGAAAAATGAGTTTGTTGTCCATGTTAACCCAGTGTTTCCCATACATTGACTAATCTGTGGCGGGGCGCCACGAAATAAAAATCGGCCGCCACAGATGAATATTCTATGTTAAATTTAATTTAATTTAAATTAAATATAAGGTCAAATCCTTGCATTGCCATTGAGCTGCGCTTTTTACGCACGCAGCCTTTCCTTGCCCCGCCCAGCTCTCTCTCGTAGCCCGCTGCCACTCCTCTGCATGTGCATGTAACAGAATATTCACGATTGTTGAAGGATTGTTGTTGCCACATAGAAGCATTGCATAGAAGACGTCTGGCTAAATTGCTATTAAATCCGCTTAGCATCGTGACCATGCTGCGCAAATTTGTTCAAAACTGCTGCATTGAAGTGAACTCTGCTAAGGTTTTATCACAACATTGTATGCTACATTGAAGAGACTAAACTAAGTTAAGTTATGAAATCATACAGTATCTCAAAGCTAACGTTAGAATACTGTTTGGATGTCGAATTTAGCATGCTTAGTCTACTTACAGCTGCTTGTAAATTTCGTTGAAGGGCTCATTTTATTGACTCTGAACCTGAATGTTGGCAAAATCCCGATGTAAATGGAAAAGTGTTTTCTAAAATTCAAAAGTGCTTGTCCCAAGGAGAAGTACGAACCTTTATTTTAACCCCCCGTTGTCAAAGTCAGCAACCGCCACAAATTGAATCCAATTCTGTGGGAAACACTGTAACCTATGGAGAGTGAGAACAGAGAACAGAGTTTTCTTGTTGGAGAGACATTAAATTGATTGATTGTAGACCAGTGATGATGGCAGTGCATTAATATTTGTTTTGTAACTCATCTGGGCAGAGGCGTAGGGAAGGCGTGTTTGGCAAGGCTTTTGATGCTTGGGGCAAATGTGATAAGTGTTAGCTGTCTTGTCTCTATCTGAATTGTAGGCCTACCCATTTAAAAGAAGATGTAAAAATGAATAACCAAAAAAAAGTACTTTTGATCTTATGCAATCGTTTGTAACAAGCCAAATGGAGTGCCTTTGATGTTAGCGTATTGCTCCACCACCGTGTGAAACCGCAGTGTTGTGTCTGGCTCATCAGGTGATGTGTCTGTTGGGAAGGGTGCCTGTTGCGTCCTGCTCCCTCCTGCAACGTGGAATTTATTAATATGTCGGTGGATGTTCATGTCTAACGTTGAATGAGTGTCTCCCAGAATGCAGTGCGAGTGAATGCTAGAATGTGTAATGTCGGTTAATAGTTGGTTACGTTTACCATGTTGTGTATTTGTTAGCGTGTTAGTCTCTTTGGTTGTACCTCATGTGCTTATCCTCTGTACTGTACTGTGCTGTACCTCATGTGTTGATGTGTGTGGTAAACCCTTATTGTGTGTTACATGTGCAGCTGAGACTACCCCTGTGTTGCCCTATGTAGTGATCCGTATGTCTGATTGTGTTTGAGTCTGCCTGTTCCAATAAAAGGCCGTCCTGGCCAAAGGTGAATCTTGCCTGAGAGTGAGATCGCTACAATATTCAAAGCAGCTTCCACTGTAATGACTCACACGAAAGGAATGTATGACGGCTGCAGATCTTGCCACGCGATAATAGCTATGCTTTATTTGTCTGTGTTTGGTTTTGCCCACTTGTCACCACAGCATTTTATCGCCTCTATGCGTTTAATTTAGACCACCTTGAAATGACCACGTCTGTAATTTAGAAAAATATCACATAGACTATGCTTTCTTTTTGCTCTCGCTATTTTCAAAGTCCGTTATTTTTTTAGCCAATCAGTGTCTCTTTCTTTGACTTTGATAATGATTAAACTAGAAGGGTGAATTACATAATAGCACAGAGTCAGTTTCAAGCTTCTGAATTCAGAGCATTTACTCTTGTTTTTTTTTAGGGGGGCAAATATTTGCCTACTGTACAACTGAAAGAGTCTGCTACAGTACTGTTCACACATCTGCTACAGTACTGTGTGATTTAGTGTACGCCATGTTCTCTTATCTTTTCTGAGCAGGTTGTTTTCTTCAAGGGGCTAGTTCAGGTGTAAGATCAGGTGATATCAGGTGAAAGCACCTGAGACATGCGGAATGCTGCCGAAGCCAACGGGCTAATCTGACAGGCCGCCTGCCGCTGCACTGTAAACACCACGCAGACATGACAGGGCTCCGCAATAGCCTCAGTGCTGAGAACAGGTAGGAGTCTGATGTGTACTGTAACCACTTCAATGGGTGTGTGTTTGTTTGTTTGTGCATCTCTGTGTTTGGGTGGATGGGTGTGTGTGTGTATGAGGTAGAGAGAGAGAGAGAGAGAGAGAGAGAGAGACTGTGCGCTGCTGCTGTGTGTGTGTGGGGGGGGGGTGTTTGTGCATCTATGTGTGTGTATGAGAGAGAGAGGAGGTAGAGAGAGAGAAAGGGAAAGAGAAACTGTACGCTGCTGTGTATGACTGTGTGTGTGTGTGTGTGTGTGGTATGCCTACAGGTATGCCTCTTTACTGTGTGGCATGATGTAAACATGTGTTTATGTGTGGCTTGTGTGTATGTGTGTGGGATGGAGTGTCTATGTGCATTTCTGTTTTCTGTGGAGCATTGTGGTCTTGTTTTCAACTGTGTGTGTGTGTGTGTGGTAACCTCACAAGCCTCTGTTTTCTCAGTGGCATGGTGTACATGTCTTTATACTATATGTGTCTATGTCTGTGTAGCAGTATGCATCTCTGTGTGTGTGTGTGTGTGTGTGCGTGTGCGTGCGTGTGTGCATGTGTGAGAGAGGGCAAGAAAGAAAGGGAGAGAGAAAGAGAGAGAGAGAGTACTTCAATGGGAAGCTCTGCAGGTGAATGCCAGTTTGGTGCTGGAATCTTCTCATCAGTGGTTCTGCAGGGAGTCCCTTGTCTCCAGGTTATTGGCTCTCGGACTTTCCCAGGATAGGGAGCCCTCAGGCCTCTTGGCCTTTAAGTTTAATATGCTCTGGTGTGTCCTATTTCCACCCCTATTGGCCGTAATAGTGTAATTTCTTTCCCCTTGCCAGTCTTTTAATTAAATCTAGCCATGCTTGAAGCTTATGTTTGACAGCAAAGACACTGAAAATATTTGATGGCATGTTACTTTGTGTATGGAAGGATGGCATCTTGATGACAAACGCTTAAAGCACTAGCATAAAAAGAAATCATCCCTCTGTGGAGAAGACCTTAATTTCCTAAGTAAACTATTTTAAAGAATAAAAAGCACCATTAGAGGTTGCTAAATGTGGGCCAGGGCCAGGAAATGTTTCCACACCACATCAGAGAACTTGAAAAACAGAGGCAAATTATATGAAAAAAGCAGAGCACAGAGGACGGGCACCACATTGTTGAACAACTGTGGTCACGTTCCGTGTGACTTTTAACAATTTATCATGGCAAAAAAAAGAAAATGCTTCGATATCGCCACGCCTCAGACAGGATGTAGACCAGCCACTTAGCAACATGTCCCCTGTTGTGTGTCTCACGGTTCAGCTCTTAAGTCACTTGAAAGTGCCATTTGGTCCTTTGTTCTTATTACAGAATGGAAAGGCTTGAATCATATTTAAGGGCAATGAGTAAAATGGACAACACAGACGGTCAGTTCCCCCATAGGACACCGTGAAGCGGGATCTCGGAAATTATTTTGCAGAAGAGTTTTTTTTTCCCTTTTCTTTTCAACTCGAGACGTTCTCTCAGACTGGACAGACTGAAGGCTCTTCAAAAGCTGGGCCGCGAATGGCATTCCTTGTTGTCTGCACACACAGTCTATTTAGGGTGGCATCATGGCTTTATTTTTATTTTTATTAGATGCCTCATTCAAACCAAGCTCAGAGGAATGTTTAATCCATAACCTGGGACGAAGCAGTGACACATTCTATGTGTTGACTCCCCATTAAACACCCACAGTTTAGGGCAGAAATTGAGTTTGACACCCCAGGACTAAATGTTTTTTACAATGGGGATTTTTATTGAAGTTTCCTTTTAGTCTAGAACTGAGCTTAATCTATGTACAGGAAACCGATCCATAAAGTCTTTAACAATGTATTATGCTGAAGTTGATTTCAACCTTGTGGCCTTGTGTGAAGATGGAAGGGCTTGGCAAAGCACCTCAAGACAGTGCTACAATGAATAAAACTGAAAACGGAATGGAACTGAACTGAATTGAATGGACTCCAAGGCCGCTGTCACTATGGTGATGTTTCCCGTTGCAGCTTCTGGATGGCGTCCACTCCTGATCTCCACATCGGAGCGTTATTTACAACGTCCACTCTGAGCAATGCCAGACACCTCCGCCACTCCACTGAGATATGGGAGCTGTGGTCACAGCAGATAGGAGTGTGAGGGAGAGGGGGCAGCTCAAGACCTTTGCTACGGCCACAGAGACCAAAGTCAAAGCCATCTGGCCAGCCCTTATCCCTGCCAAACACACACACACACACACGCACAAACACACACACAGTCTTTCACAGCAAATGGTTATCAGAAAGAATTTTTTTTTTGGAGGATGATGATTTGAGATGAAGTTGATTTAAGGTCTGACAGCACCATCGGCCAATGCAGCACACCCAGAAATGACAACGAGCGACACATTGCCAAGTTTGCACATTTTCACACACTTTCTCCAGTCCAATAAAGAAAGTCAGTATCAGATGTTTGGCCCTGCTTCCTGGCTGCAAGTGCCTTCACTACGAGGACTCGTATAATTTAGACGCAATTATACACAAGCTCACCCAGCTCTGCAGTCACCCACCCACCCTGTACTGTATAGGCCTACTGTTATATACACAATGTGCATTTTGTGGGTCAACCAAGTCCAGTTGAGGCTACTGTCTGCTCACCTGTACACCAACCAATCAACAAATGTTGTACAATCAATGAAATCCTAAATTTCCTTCATTTATTCATTCTATGGATAGATTGGGTCCGTTCAAAATGAAAGGCATGACCTTGCTGCCTCGCTGCCGTGATGGAGAGCTGTCTCATAAGACACGACTTTGAAGTGAAGGTATCTTTTAATAACAATGGTTTTGAATGGTCCCTTAAGAGAACGTTGGCACTACAGTATGACGTTAGCACAAGCAAGAATGTTAAATTAGCCTATGGAAGCTAGCAGGCTAACGGTAGAAAGTTGTCTGACAGACAGCACGTAAATCAGACCAGACGCTATCAATGGTTACAACAATGGTATAATTAGATAGTACAGTGTTTATTTCTCGCTAGATTTTGACAGATCTAAGCAAAAAAGTCAAAACAAATGACATTTCAACACAATCAGCAGCCGTTACGAGCTGGGATGGATTACTGCACGGGCCTACCGGGCCCAGGCCCAGGGGCCCAAGGGGTCAGGGGGCCCTGAAGCCCAAGCCTTTGCATGGAATCACTGCCTCAATATCAACAAATCAGGATGTAGGCTATGAATCTGACTGAATTAAAGTATTGGCCATCCCCAAAATGCATCAGAATACAGAAAATCACATCAAACCACATAGTGACAATTAGTGGGGGGCCCTTAATACATCTGGGCCCAGGGGCCCGAAAGTCCATAATCCGTCCATGGTTACGAGTGTCATCCGTCTTGTTTATTTATTTTTCACAGCTGTTTCAGAGAGTTGTCACACAAATTTGACCTATAACGGTCATTACTTTCAAAAATGACCGTTATAGGGGTGATTCTAAGATGTCTTAGAAGGCAGGAAAAGAGAGTTCAACCAAAAAAGTTTGACATTTACAACCATCTTTTTCAAAATGCCGTTTAACAGGACTGATTTTCCGCATCATCTAGAGTTAGTCAATTAGTTGCTACGTTACAGATGGAGACAACATAGAGTACAATGGTATGACGTTGATGCGGATTGGTGGTTGAGCTGGCAATTTCCTGCTGGGAGGATCAGCCCATACACACCACACAGAATACATAATTTGTGGTCATCGGAAATGTGGCACCTAATTGGCTTGTTTGTGGAAAAAGGTGCTAGAAGTAGGCACTTCGGACGATGTTTTAAAAGATGGTGACAACCAGCTGGGCTGCTAACTGGCTGAAGGGTGTTTGGTGTTTTAAGCCTCCAACATCATCTTCCAGGCAGCGCTGCATGGAAGGCACAAAAGGTTAGGCAAGGGTTAAGTGCCTTGAAGTCGGCGGTTGCAGCACGATGGTTGTAATGTATAATGTACTATGGAGAGAATAAATGTGGACATAATTTCATTAGGTTACATCCATACAGTATTTTTCATTTAGCGGATGCACTCATCCAGAGTGACTACCAGTGAATATAACTAGAGGGACTGTCCCCATGGAGCAACTTAGGGACTTAGGAACTTGGAACTTCTTAGGAACTCAAATTCACAACTCTCTGGGGTTCCATTTGGAAGCCAAGATCCCCAACCACTAGACCACCACCATAGGGGTGACTACACTTGCAATCTGTGTGACAATGCTTCTCTGTCTCTCAGCTTGTTCTGGTGTTGGATTCCAACGGTCCACAGGTTCATATGCCGAGTGTTTTCACCAGTTCGAGAGGTTAGAAAACCAATTAAAAAGAGTGAGAACCCAAAGCCAAACCAGATTCGTGCCTTACAGCCATCAGTAAAGTGGTGTGCATGTAGAACACGTCTAATCAACTATATGAAGAGTGGACACAGACAACAAAACGTGCACGTGGCATTTGAACAAAGTTAAATCCATAATAGGCATTCAGTGTCTGCTTATTGTGGCCTACATTGCTCATACTTGGAAATAATGACTGTCATATTATGGCTTTCAAGAATAACGGCAACGCAGACTCTCTGAAAGTGAGATCTGTTCCATCTAGAGGGATTATTTAGACCATTACAACAATATACAGGACAAGGTTTTATTGCTTTCCCCTCGTTTCATTTCTGACGCTTGCATTAATGCACTTGTAATATAATAAATGCCAGAGACGTCCAAGAGGAAAACCCCATAATTCACTTGAGTGTAATTTCTTCCATTTGTGTAGGCACTGGGGGCCCCGCACTGTGCTGCTGGACTACAAAGACGGCCCTTATTGTGGAGGCCGAAGACTGGACAGTGATCAATCGCCCCCCTCTCATTTCAAGGAAACAAATAAAACGAACAGAGGATGTAGACTCAACATCGACTCCAAGCACACTGACAGCTTTTGATGCCTGGTGGGGAGAAAAGCCTGAGTCATCTAAACACTTTTCTTCAGCTCGGCACCCCTCCGCCTCATGTCAGTGTTAAAAATCAACATGGTGTTGGAACAAACACAATTATATATTTCCATGGCAAATGTGAAAGAAATACAATACTTTATACTGATGACTTACTCTACTTACTGTATTTGTTAGACACAAATAGACATACAGTATATATATATATATAAAAATTCAAATTTCATTCCCTTCTCTGAGAGATCTATACCTGCGTCACTATTCTCCTGTGACCCAGATGGCTCTTTAACAGTCACATCAGTGGTTGCAAAATGCTCCGGGTTCCGTGATCATGACTGTCCTTGACACGTCAGTCTCGTCTCTCTACCCTATGCATCAGTCTCTGCCTACCAAGCCACCACTCAACTGTGAGGCAATGTATCTGGTCCAACTCCGACTATCTATTAAAACCATGTGTCCCATATTAAACTCTTCCCCTCTACTTCAAATAAATCAAGCGTGCCTGACACCCGGGTTTATTGAAGCTGTATTACTCAGAGCCACGCACATACTGTCGCATCTTAAATGTTTACACATTGGAGATGACAGATCCTCATCTGACATTATATGGATCCAAATGAGTTCCATTTAGCCAGACTGATTTTCTGGCGCCAAAAAAGGGTGCAGTTATTTTTGTTTTACTGAAATACAAATCAGGTCTTATTTCTATCAAGTCCAAACAACTGAGTTCAATTACAGGCACACTTGAGGTTCTTGACAATGGAATGAATTATGCTGGGTTCTTCTCTCTCAGACGCGCACGCACACACACATACAGTACTGTATGCTCGCACAGATAGATACAAATGCACTGCGCACACATCACACAAGCATGCACAATTCTTATTCAAGCCTATTACAGCCTCACTTGTAGGTTTAAGCATGATCAGAATTCCACCAACTAGCCTTACAGGTTGTAATTTATGGTCAAAATTTGGAGAGCTATCTACCAGTAACCATACATCGCTCTAACCTTCATCTTGTCTTTCATCTCACCTGCATCTTCTGAGGTAGCTTCAAGAATGGCTTCCAAAGACCAGGTGTCGCATGTGTACATGTCAAAATAAGATACATTATATTACAAGATATACAGTAATAACTGTACAGTTTATTACTTTTTATTTACATTTAAAATGAATCTTCTTCTCAATCATCTTTTCTTCTCATACAATAAGAGTTTAATCAAATAAAACATATACACACGCTGACACACACATACACACAATTAAAGAGATAGGATCAAGAGGGAGAGGTTTTCAGCACGTCTCCCAGGAGAGTGGCGTCAGAGTGACTGACAGGAACCCACAGGCCAAACGGCGGCGGTGGTGCTCATGAGCGCTGGCGATGATGGAGCGCGTTTGATGTTGGCTCTGTTTTTGTGCCGCGTCTCTAAATATTTTGAAGCCTGTCAGTTAATTCTGAAATTCCATAGATGTGCTCAGTCCAGAAAAATAAACAGCAAGTCCCTGCACCAGCCAGCCCGTCAGCCAACCAGTGCTGGACGTGGATGTGTTATTCCGCTCATACCACTGGCGCTATAGAAGTATCGCTTATTTTGCTACGTTTCGAAATATCACACGTCTGTCAGTCCACATTAAAAACAGACATCAGCAGCGCGCAGCGTGACATTCGCTAGGCATCGGACCAGACAGCAGTGGGATCTAGGAGCGTTCTGGCCCAGGACAGGAATCCTTTGTGCCAATTTGCAATTCGTCTTTAGAATGATCTAATCACTAGTGGTCAGCTGAGAGACATCTCTGTTTACCCTTGTATCCAAAGTGTACAGCGAAAGACGTTGCTGACCACTTGTGTTTAGTTTTTGTTATGTCACGTTAATCAGAACTCCCATTGTACGGGATGCTGAGAGGGATTAGCAGTTGCACTACAAAACATTATGTGGCCACATCCATCCCTGACCACCTTGGTAAGTGGTTTGAGTGATCAGATTACAGCGTGTCTTGGTGGTTGTTTACACTTGTATTTACATTGTATTTATGTAAAACTAATCACTTGTGATCTGATCACCCAAGACACATTTTAGAATTGTATATAAATGAGGTCCTTGAGGAGACCAATCACACAAAAATGGCAGTTAATGTAAGTTCTAGATTCTGTACGGTATAATTCTGAAATGACTTGAAAGAGAAAAAAAAAACCTCACTGCTTAAAAACCTATTTCAATTGTTTAACAGTAAGTAACTCGTTACCCGTATGCCATAAATACATTGTGAAAACAGAATAGCCAGTCAAAACCTCATGCTTGGGAACGGGATCCAGTAGAGGAGATAGAGCAAGTAGCCCATAACCCCAAAGTGAGTGGGCCCTCTCAAAAATAGAATGGTACATTCCAAACCAATATAACAGCGGCAGTACACCATCATGAGACCGCAGTAAATGGCAAAATTATTGTGCGTTCTTGTTGAGGCACGCCTATGAAAACCCCAGTGTGTCCACACACACCACCACGAACATCAGGTAGCACTTAAGTGTCCTTCACCCCAATGGGGATGACTTAAGACACTGCCCAGTCATGCTAAGGCCAAAGCCTGGGAAGACCAGGACAATAACTTGTATTTCATTTTTTTCCCTCTGTCAGTCACATACGATAAAACTGTTCGTGTCCATTCATAACAGGATATGGTCACTGTTTTCAAAAGTTGAAATATGTGCATGCTTAGCTGTTTCTAACAAAAACAGAGAAGCTCCTTTTCCTTGCAAAGCCTAGTTGAGCCACCCACTTCCTAGGGAGTTTTCTAAGCACTGAACCTTATTTTTTAAAAATACATCATTTCCGTCGATACCAGCGTGAATTCTCATCCTTGCTGGTCTGGCGGCAGCAAAAAATATACCCCCAGATTAGAGAATCAACCTTCTTAAGTGACGCGAGCCGGGCGCTGGATGACTGCTGTCATTAAACAACAGGAAGCAGCCTGACCTCAGTCTCGCACTGCTGATCACTTACATTATGGAAAAGACGCCATCTGCATAGTTTTGGTGAGGCGCTTGGGTGTGTCCAAACCAAAGGCAAAACCAGGAGTCAAGCTGACATACAGTTAGCTGGCCCATGCACCACCCACTGAAGGCTTCCTTGAAGGACATGGAGTGCGCTTGGTTAGGTAGCCTTGACTACAGCCAAACATCACCCTTCAGCAACAAAACAGAAGAATCTCTGCATCAGCTACTTTTCTGCACTTCCACTATGACTACAACTATATCTTTCCAAACATATTCTAATACACAAGACATGCTCAGCTTCCAAATTTTTATGAGCAACTGAACCATGATTTAGATTGGGACCGTAGCTGGACCTTCAACCATAAGTAACTCAGTGCTAATGAAGAAGTTGGCCGACTTAATGGCATATCTTGTATCATCTAAACACCTTCTGCTCATGTAACTGCTCTAAATTTCTGAGGTATATAACCAATTTGAACTTTTAATTATTTTCAATTATAAATGTGCATGTGTACTCGTTGTACAAGGATGTCTCACTGTAAGAATCCTCTATGGATGCAGATATCCACAGGACCAAAAATGACTGAATCCCCAAGGTATCATTGCAAAATATTTTGTGTATATCTAGAAAATGTGCACTCATTTTACAAAGTTGTGTGCTCATTTTACTAAATCCTGCTCTCGTTTTACTAGATTGTGCTCTCACTGTAGTAAACTGAGCGCTCGTTTTGCTACGTGGTGTGCTCGTTTTAATAATTAGTATGCTCATTTTACTAAATAGTGTGCTCATTTCAATAAATTGTGCCCTCATTTAAATTTTTGTAAAATGAGTGCATAACTTTGTAAAACGAGTGCACAATTTACTAAATTGTGTGCTCATTTTACTAAAACGTGCTCTCATTTGACTAGATTGTTCTCTCAATGTAGTAAATTTTGCACTCGTTTTGCTAAATTGTATGCTCGTTTTACTACTGTAAATAGTGTGCTCATTTAAAAAGTGCTCGCATTTAAATTTTTGTAAAAGTTTACAGTTTACTAAACTGAGCGCACAATCTAGTGAAATGAGATCTCAATTTAGTAAAACGAGCACATTCTGTAACAGAAAAAGCGCAAAATATAAGTTTACTTAATTGTGTGTGCACAATCTAGTAAAATCGTCCCTCTCAATCTTCAAAAACTCATAAAGACACAACTCTTCCAAGAGAAGTGTCTGACAACCTCACACACCTGATACATACTTACCACACTCTTCCCTCCTCTACCTCCTGATACACACTCTTCCCTCCTCTACCTCCTGATACACACTATTCCCTCCTCTACCTCCTGATACACACTCTTCCCTCCTCTACCTCCTGATACACACTATTCCCTCCTCTACCTCCTGATACACACTCTTCCTCCTCTACCTCCTGATACACACTATTCCCTCCTCTACCTCCTGATACACACTATTCCCTCTCGTTTCTCCTCTTCCTCCTTCCTCTCTACTTCCCTCTCTCCCTCTCTCTACTTCTTCTTCTGCCACTTCTCCTTCTACCATACCTTGATTAGTACTTAATATGTTAGCACTACTATCCTCTAGTATTGACAGATGTAGTGATAATTCCTGTTGTGTTCATAGCGTACATGTTATTCTATTGCTGTAAGTCGTTTTTGAATAAACGTGTGCATAATTTAGTAAAATGAGCGCACATTCTCTTGATATATAAAAAAAAATCTTGCAATGACACAACCCAGGCTCAGTAAAAAACAAACTAAGAGCAGAACCCAAAAAAAGACAGCACGGCTACAGAAAGGCTGCCTTACTGTATTTTACTGTAACTCCAAGGATCCTAGAAAATATGGTACCCATCAAAAGAGATGGAGGAGAGGCCTCGAGAGTTGCAAGTAAATACCCCGTAACGTCCGCCGCACAGAAGCACAGCTTCTAACAATTTTGCGAGGCCCATGCAAAAACAGAAAGAATCGAAAAGAGGGGGCTTAGACACTAAAGACCAAAATAACTTCCAGAAAATGAAGGCCTCACATTTCACTGTCTAAATGATGCAGAGATCACAGCCAAACGAGTCCTCCATATATTTTTTTTCCTCCACGGTGGATCAAAGATTCTGATTCGGCTAAGGGTTTGTCAGCTGGCCGTGCGAGGGGGAGATCTTCCACCAGTGGCAGCCATCTGTGCCGGTCGGATTAGCTCCCTCAATCAGAGACGGCCGACGCCCACTCTAGCTTAGATGTCGAGGCACGACAGCGAGATCAAATACTGCGGTGGCCAAAACACGTATCCATCACAGCGGAGTGCCAGGCATTAATCACGACGGAAGGAGCTGGGCAGTCTGCAAAAGTCAGGTGGTAAAAATTTATCTTGAGGATAATGGAAAAATTTTATACACATACCAAGTCTGCAGAAAAAAACATAAATATATAGTGTTCACTCTTTAAATGGGTGACCTCAAATAGATTGCCAAAGGCACAGAGAGAAACCTCCTAAACAGATTCTCTAAATCGTTCCACCCAGACCGAAAAGTCAATGCACCACTGGGGCCAAAGGCTACCATCTATGTTGCGTTTGATGATTCTTAATGTTCCGGACGGCGCTACGTCATACTGCTTGTGCCAGCATTAATGACAACTGCCCCCCCCCCCCCCCTCCAGAAAGCCATGTACATTATGAGTCAGGCCCATCAACAACACCTCCATAAATAAGAGGCCTCAAGCGCAGACAGTCTCGAGCGCTGGAAACTAAATCCCCTCACCGGCTCCACAACTGGCCAGTACGGCTTGTGGTGGCGGTAGTAGTGCCCTGCCCCGCGATACGGACCAGGAACACGGGGCTGAAGGACTGTGAGGCTCTCCTCAGTCTTCACCCCCCACCCCCACATCCCAACACACACACACACATACACACACACAGGCACACGCACAGTCTGGAGCTGATTACTCAGATTATCCAATGACTTTTGTGGCTTGCGCAGATATAACTCCTCTCATCAGCACGGAGCCCATTCATGACTCCTACACCAAAACCATATGTGCGCTGGAAAAGTGCAGCGGGGGTGGCGGCAGTCAATAGGAAATGGGCCTTTTATTTTTATGCGTGGGGATAATGTTGTATGAAATATGATTAAACTGGACCGCTTGGAAAGGGCTCGCATCCGAGCGCGTGTGATATGGAACCAAGTGTGGCTGACGTGTTGCCATGGGTGACTACTGACTTGACCAAGAGCGATGCCCAACTTCTGTCTCTTTTCTCTTTCTCTCTCTGTGCCTCAGCCATTCTGTCCAGTAAATGGACATGTTTCCTAGTTCTGTTCAAACATTTAAAAGTGTATTTATTCAATAAAAGGGAAATAGAAAAAAACATATAAACATAACTACTGTACTGCAAACAGCAGTGGCTTATATGTAGACTTTGAGAACTTTTGAAAATGTATTTAAGAGCAATATACCCTGATGATTAGGAGTACTGTTGAAATAGAAACATCAAGGCCACGCAAGTAACACTGTCCATTAAAATCAGGAACCACACTCTCTCTCCCTGATGTAATAAATGAATATCACCCTTCCAGGGTCGGTCGAAATGTCAAATACCATTCATAATGGCCACCCAGATGCTGTAGGTCAGACCCATTGAGTTAAGTCCTCCCAGGACTCCCAGAAAGCTACGTGAGCTTTGCCTGTTGGCCACACACATACATTTAATCACAACGCACAGAGAAGAAGAGGAAGAAAAAGAAGGGATATAAAAAGGAAAATATAGAGTGGAATAAAATAACACATTTTCATGGAGGGTTAGCAATAATAGTGGTTCTTTTGAAATGCACACTGCATCCGGCCTCTGTGGCCCTCCAAGGTTTGCTCTGGGACTTCCAAAGCAAGCAATCCGTGGGTATCGGTTCTCTTCTTCGACGGCGAACACAAAAAGTCAGGCAATGCTAACAGCGACGTGAACTCAGACTAAGGTGTGAGAAACGGCTCCTCTGATTTAAAAAGTGTTATCAATCTGTTTTCGCTGTTTGCAAAGGCCAAGGTGTCAGATGTAAATTAGTCCTCGGTAACTCTCTGGCACCTGGAGTGCACCGCTGAACAGGGAACATTTCTGTAGCAGTCACACACACACACACACAGATAGAGACAGCAGACAGACACTCACACACACCCACACCCACACACACCCACACACAGCAGTATGAGAACCAAAGCGAGAGGTGACTTCAGGACATGCATGCTTCGACATGGAATAACAGGTTATGCAAGCTTATGGAGGTACTGTTTGGCTGTCACAGGGTACAACATGCAAATGCTATTAGGTAGAATTCAAAGAAGGATACTGAATCTGGCAGAGAGGTCAATTAGGTACTTGAAATGGTTGAGCGTAGCATGTGAGCTTGATGCATGCATCACAGAAGAACCATAGAACTATATCACAGTAGCAAAGTGATATATCATTAATACTGTATATTCACTGTGAACTTCTGTTCTCTCATCTTGGCCTCTGGACCTGCCCATGTCTGTGTGCAGATCTAACACTTCACTAATCATGAGTCACTTTGCCACAGGACTGGATGTGTTGCATGTGTGTGATATTCTGGTTTTGTTGACATGTTGACAGGTTAAAATGGACACATTAGCACTTTTTTTTTACAGAGATCACGCAAAATTTGCGGGAAGAGGAGACGTCTTTTTTGCCGCATCGTGTGTCTGAAAAACGAGGTGAAAATTTGCCGGTCAGCAGATCTATTCACATGATTTGCCATTTTGGGGAGCCATGAGGCAGGATCAGCTAGCAAATTAAAACGTGACGTGCAACAGGGGACAGGGGATACGCCCGCATGACAACGGGAGAGGTAGAACTAACGACTGGCCTTTGGCCGTATAGCAACCATCCATTTAGAACTAGTAACGGCAGTTTGTCCTGCAAGTTGAGAAATTAGTTGATATGTGTCGGAAGAAAGTAGTTCCAGAACAAGACAGTTTTAGCGTAGCAAGTAGTTCTACGAACAAGACAGTTTTAGCGATTAAAACGTTTAAATTATAACAGGAAATGAACACAACGCAAGTGGCAACAGTGGAATAAGCGGGATAATGGACTCCACGGTGGTCTGTTAACAGAAATTAATGCACTTATGAAGTTTAAACGGCCACGTCGGGTCATTTTACAACCTCGAGCGTGCATTCATTTCTGTTATTACACGGCTCTTCAGACTGCTGCAGAAAGTTCCATTTACATGAATGGGCCTTCCCAACGTTCGGAGCTATGTTAAATCTATTTATCACCTGGAGAGAAGAAATACTCTTTTCTAAATTGGCTGGTGGGGTGGCTATTAATTCTGAATTCTGACACCTAGAAGTAAAAAAAGTTTAATCACCGTTCCATATCAATGCTTATGAATGGTAACTATAACAAACCATAGTAGGATGACGGTTGAGCCTGGAAGCAGGCTTCGCAACAATAATGAAAACAATAAACTCAGGCGAATTATCGAACAGCAAGCAACATTCTGACCAATGAAATTCTGGAAGTGCAACGGCTAATAGACCAATCAGAATGTATTTTATGTATTTTGTGACGTAATCATGCAGATCTGGTAACCCATGCAGATCAGGTACCCACACTATCACTGTTATAGGGCCAAAGAAAGTTGTACAACAAGTAGGCTTCGTTTTCTTCCTTACATAATCACACATATAATCACCGCTGTCAATGGCAACAGGTTGATTAACGTCTTCCATATCCCTCCACAAGACGTCCGTTTGCTTATTGCAATGGAATTTCATTGAAAGGGAAAGTAAGCTAGTAAGACGTTGCCATGGAACACCTGAAACTGTCAAGTTCTGTGTGGTGAACTATTTATTTTGTTAGCGAAAGACACAAAACGGTAGCAAAAAATCATTTTTAAAGACTCATTGTGTTAGGTTTCTTTTCTCGTTTTGGCAAGTAGCCCTGTAATTATCAGAAAATAAGTCCCTTCAGGTCGAAGCAAAACCCCTCCACTGGTCTTTTTTAGATGGTGAACGTAAACATGTCTCCAACTTTGGGGTTTAGGTTTCACAATGTGTTTACAATGTGCTTTTGTGCCCCCTACCAAATATGCTCAGCCTTAAAGGAACTGTATGTAAGAAATGTATTTCAATTAATCATAAAATGCCACTGATATGTCACTAGACATTAAGAAATCATGTTAATTTCAAATACTTATATCACTGACAACAGTAGTCCGGCCAGGATATTGTAATTTAAAAAGTGAAGTTGCAGCCCTCAACTGATGTTGATGTTGTCATGTTGTGTTTCGGCCTGATGCGCCACCCTCCACCTATCTACTAATCACAAAGTCAGTAGTGTTTCGGCATCCGGGTTGCCAGCTCTGCTAGTCAGAGGGGAGGGGGAGGGGATACATCGCTCTACAGTAATTTGAAAGTGATTGTAGTACCAGTTTTGGCCACAATCTTACATACAGTCCCTTTAAAATTACGAAATTCCAAGCCTAGTCCTTATGTTGGCCATGTCTAGCTTCTAAATGTTATGTGGCTAACAGCAGTTATAATGTGATAATGTAAAAGCTTGATAGGACAGACGCTCTTGAATTCATGCTTTGTTTTATCGCTGGATTTTAGGATAGCCTATTATGGCAACCGATTGCATTCCGAGCTACTAGTAAGGTGTCTTGTGTAATCCTGCTGGATTTTCTTGTAAAAATTGTTTTTTTTTTTGTATATTTTGCTAGTATAGAGTCTAAGGAACAAGATTTTTTTTGTCTTAAAATTTTCACGATCCATTTTCACACTTGACATCATCATTTATATAATGCATAATTAAGACTGGGGCTACTATCACTTGGGGGTAAATGTGAGAAAACACTGGTAAAGAGGGTATTTTGACTAATTTTTGGGTGCTGATTCTGAATATCATATTTACTTAGCTGATTTTTTAGTTTTAAACCTGCTAATTAGCATTTGCGGCCTAAAACTGGCCTCCATAGGCAACACGGGTGAATAGGGTAAAAAATTTAACTCCTTGATATTCTTATGAAACTTTACTAGTTAATTATTTATGTAGTATAGAGACACTATTTTTTGCATTACAAGTTTACTGAAAATATATGTTTATGGATATAATTTAACAATATCTCATTAATTATGCACTAACTTGCATACATTTCAATTACAGACATCTGAATATTGGATAGTTAACATTGAATGTAGTCAGGTTTGCCTTCAGAACTTTTTCTGGATTCAGAGCCTTAAAAGAATGGCTTGTTCAAGTGCCAGTCCTAGGTCGTCCCTTTATCTTAGAGACGGATGCAAGCCATGCCGGAATGGGGGCAGTTCTGTCACAGGAGAAGGATGGATTACAGCGACCAATAGCCTTTGCTAGCCGGAGCTTGCAGCCAAGGGAGAGGAACATGTCAAATTATAGTGCCATGAAACTCACTCCTTGCAGTCAAGTGGGCAATCATGGGAAAAATGGCAGGTATCTCCTGGGCAACAAGTTCACCGTGTACACTGACAACAACCCCATCCAATGCCTGCAGTCAGCAAAACTGGGCGCTCTGGAACATTGCTGGGTTTCTCAGCTTGCCCTCTTCATTACAACATCAAATATCGTCCTGGGACAGCTAATTGCAATGCCGATACCCTTTCTATGCTTCCCACAAGCCCCACTAACACTTTGTGATTTGTGTCACATGGCCTGGACGTCCCCCTGCCGCTTGCCATAGCCAACATGCAAGCCTCGAGTGCACCTATCCAAGACTCTTGGATGACAGAATCTTGTATGGTGGACACCATCCCTGGTCGAAAGAGACCTGTAAGTCCTACAAGGGACTGGTCCCTGTATTTCCAGATACCTGTGGTTTGGTGACCGGGACGACCACATACCCATTAAAACAAGTGGAGTGAACCAAGGGAAGTCCACAGTTGATAAAGCAGTGGTCCCAGATACAGGAAGTGGATGGGACCTTGTACCGAGCGATCCAGGCTCCTCATTCCAGGGATCCAGTGCTGCAGCTTTTACTACCAAAGGTGTTGTGAGTCAAAGTGCTATCTAGCCTACACAACAACCACGGCCATCTGGGGGTGGACAGTACCACAGATTTGATATGGCAGAGGTGCCACTGGCCCCAGATGTGAGGTGCTAAAGTGGTGTTCTGAATGTGAGCACTGTGTGGTTGCTAAAGCAAGGCAACCCAAGACAGAATCTTCTTGGGAAATGTGTTAGCCACTAAGCCTTTGTAGATAATCTTCATTGACTTTACTCTCTTGGATTGGGCTAGCACAGGACAAGAGAATGTTCTAGTAGTCACAAATGTTTTCTCAAAGTTTACCCAGGCCTTTCCCACCCCTGATCAGAGAGCTTCCACCGTAGCTAAGATTCTAACTGAGAGATGGTTCTATGTGTATGGCGTGCCAAGGAGAATCCACTCTGATCAGGGGCGCAGCTTTGATAGGGAGCTGTTGAAGCACCTGTGTGACACCTACAGCATAACAAAGACTAGAACCACAACTTATCATCCAAAGGGGAACGGTCATAGTGAATGTTTCAACAGGACACTTCATTACTTGCTCAGGACCTTACCCCCTGAAAAGAAGCGTAAATGGCCCCAGTTGCTCCCTCAGCTCCTGTTCGCCTATAATACCACCGTGTACCAGTCCACACAGCACTCTCCATACAAGCTGATGTTCTGTCAGAAGCCACAGTTACAAGTTAACCACCTACTTGGAAATACTGGAGGTGACCACAGGGACAGTCCATCGACTGATTCCGTTGATTGCAACATCAAGAGTCCCTGACTTCTGTCTATGCTAGTGCTAGGAGATACTTAGAAAAGGCTGCGGCATATCGTAGGCATGGTGGTCCTGACACTGTAGTCCTCTTCAAAGTGGTTGTATGCACATCCCACCTCACTGAGGCCAGGTGCAGGACAAAAAAGGCTTATCAAGGTAAGAAGAGTAGAAGTTAAAAACATAACGCAACGTTTCGACTTGGTGGGTCGAAACGTTGCGTTATGTTTTTAAGGCGAGACACGGCAGGTGAAAACATCGTTTTTTCATGCACTGAGGGGTATTCCAGAAAGGAGGTTTAACAAACACTGAGATAAAACTTAACCTCTGGGTTGTCTGAACCTGTTGCGACTAAACCTGAGCTGTCGGTTCCAAAACACCGGTTACCAGTTAGTTCAATTAACCCTGTGTTAGATAGAACCTAGAATTGTGCGCGTTCACGGCGAACTTATAAAGGCATCATCTATTGAGAGTCGAAACCATGAGTAAAACCGGAGAAACGAAGAGCACAGTATTTTTCTAAGGCGGGGTAGCAAAGTTCTCCTCGAGGCTTAAGAGGAGAGAACTGTAATAACTAAAAAAAGAGCAATACTTAAGCGTCTGCCTCCGAGACCTTGCTTGGCAGAGAATAGCCTAACTGACCATGTAAATGCGTACGTTTAGGATATCCCGTTTAATGTCAAAAGCACAATTAAATAATTCAGTGGACATAACGTAGCCTATTGTATTGACTGCTTTGAATGATGCTTTCTTAAACTAGCCTACCTTGTCACAGATTGAGTGGGCCATAGAATTCTTTGAGAATCCCAAATGTAATTTTCTATTTTAACGCGGGTTCTGCAGCTGTGGGCCAAGTTAAACTTTTGCGCTCCATCATCGAAAGGGTGAAGAATGTCGGAAGGCATGGGTAGCCTATTGGACACATTTCGGTGCACATTTGGAAAATTGAATAAGTGATGCTGACCTGCCAGTTGGTGAAACTACACTTTAATGATCCTCGTGGGTTTGTGTCCAGGAAAACGAATGAAGTTGCGCAAGGCAAACTTTACGCACCGACCGACAGTTTGCCGATATGCTCTGCGTCTCCAACACTAACGTTACAAAAACTCCCAGTCGGAGAGCGATAATCGATGCACATAATTTGGAGAGAGGCAAAAAGTGTAGCCTATTGAAAAACTATTTTATCCCAAATGCCATCAGCATTCTTAACCAAACTAGTGACAACACGCATACCTGGCTGAGCTGTTATGTAGTCTATATTTAAACTTATTTATTCATTTTCTATATGTTTTCCCTTTTTTGTAGCCTACTGCACTGTAATTATATCTTCAGTGTGTCTGAGATGTTTTTTGTCCATCCGATGTCTGGTGAGCCAAAGGCAAATGTCCACTATGGTGTTGGCTAGCTAAGATGTATTTTATTCTATTCTAATCCATGCGTAGCCTAATGTAGGGATGGAGTCGAGAATGCTTTTCAAGTAGCCAAATTTAGGATTCAGCGGAAAAACTCTCTTGAAAAACTTGTTTGGAAAAGAAAGAAAAGATGGGCTATCATGTGATGTCGTGGTCTTATCGCCCTCTCACGGCTAATTCCACGGATAAATATTACATGATTTTGTGCTTCTTCTTCAATCGGACCTTGTTCAAAATTAAACGTCATTGTGTGACAAGTGTAAAAATAGCGGCCTGGTTGAACATGCACTGAAATAACCGAACATAATTGAACATAACCTGAACAAAACCTATCCCCTACCAGGTTAAGTTCAGAGCCTACAGTATGTTACCATAGTTACTTATATAGCCTGATCATTTTTGAGCTTTCTGGAACTGAAATCCCAGGTTTACCGTTTACTCTGGGTTTACATACCCAGTTAACTTCAGAGCCTATGTTACCATAGTTACTTACATAGCCTGATCATATTTGAGCGTTCTGGAACTGAAATCACAGGTTTACCGCTAACTCTGGGTTAACATACCCAGTTAAGCCAGTAAACCTGCTTTCTGGAATACCCCTCAGGTCAATTTCGAGATTTTGAGCTAGTCTGTTACCTTAGCATGTATTCTATCACACTACTACAACAAAAAAGTCCGATTTACACATTTAGGTGTTTATTTCATTATATTGTGTCTACTCGCGCCTGTATATTTATCCTAAATTCAGCGAAAGTTAGCATTCTAACCTTGCATGCACTCCCGCGACTGTGACCCAAAACATATCGTGTGTAGCACCGTTGGAAAGCTCTGTTTTTCCTGTATCACGCTATGTGATCCATACATGGACACTTCCTTTGTATCAGCAACCAATCGCGAAAGTTCAAAGACGAGTCTAGGCTGAGAACGGAATCTCATTGGCTGTCTTTCAAGGCTGTTTTCTCAAAACGAGTTTCCTCTCCCACTCTGAGCAAGGAAACTCCACTTCAGAAGCACGTACATACACCAAACTTTCTAGACTTATGCCTAACTATATTTCGAATATTTTTACAGAGGGGTTTGTTGATATATTATTCCTAGCCTGACTTACATGACATTTTATGCCTAAAAACATGGCAAAAACATGGCGATTTTAAGTTTCATAGTGATATCTGCTTGTAAAAAATGTTACCCTATTCACCTGTAGTGTCTCGCCTTAACTCAATAAATTTAGTTCTTCTGGGAGATTGCAGCATGCGTTCCCATATTACCACCTGGCACTCTAGTCTTTTTCTAGTGGGCAGTGGTAGTGTAGTGGATAAGGAGCTGGGCTAGCGTGCAGTAGCCTGAAAGTTGTCGGTTCAGTTCCTGGCTTTCACTGTTATGCCCTTGAGCAAGGCACTTAACCCCAAGTTACTCCGGGGACAATTTGATCCCTTGTAATATAGCTGACATACAGCATGTAAGTGACTTTGGTCAAGAAGTGTCTGCTAAATGTAATGTACATGTAAACTCTTTTGCAAGAACCATTTTCATGGTCGCCACAAAATCCAGGATACATGGGTTGGCACACACTATAAGATCAGGCCGTACGGGAAACGTTCCACTCATAATACTGCCGGACAGCATCAAACCCCTTCCATCTCCCACAGTCTGTTTTTACATGAGTTCTCTGCAAGTGTAGCAGAAGTAAATATTCTCCCTGTCCCCTTCAGGCCTTGGCAGTAGATACGTATGCTACCAGGACGGTGAACTTTAAAGCCAGGTGTGTATGTGGAAAGGCTGACCTGCAGCGCTGGCGCACACGCCCACCCGTGGGTGGTGATCACATACGTAGCTTGCCGTTGCTTTCAGGTGCCGATTTTCGATGTTCCGTATCCATGCACGGGTAGCTAGTCATTCACTTCGCCACAACTTTAACATGTGATGCAGTCACAGACCAGTAGCTTAGCCTACCTTACGTTCGCTTCAACTGAGTTGGACATCTCAGCAAAGTCTCGGGGGTTTCCATTAATGTAGCATAGTAGCTCATAAACGTCGGAGAGTAAGGTAGGCCAAATTGTTGCCACTGTTCGGGTTGTCCGCCCGGTCTTATCAACGGAAAGAGACAAGTTCCGCGGCTTGAAGGTTTCTCTTTCACCCTAGTCTCGTGTTAGATCCTAGTTGCTTAATGAGGTTAACGTTGTATCGCTAACAATGTAAATATGGTTGCTAAACGTAGACTTATCAGGCTACGCTGTTAACATACATGTAGCCTACGGAACCTCTTAACTCAGTTACTCCAGTTATCGACACTCACAATGGTTTCCTTGCCAAAGTTGCCATGATACAGCTTTGCTAGGTCCACATCCTAGGCAAATTGTCTCGCTGGTCAGGCTGTTGTGTATGGAAGGCCAACAGGGACAAAAGTACTCTTCCTTCTTGGCTGGAGTGCTGTTGGTATTGTCTGCAGGGCGGTAGGCTACCAATGTCATTAACGCATAATATTTCCGATGCACCTGAAGGTAATCTTATATTCATTATCTCATGTCTGGCTGATCATTATTGTCTGTCATTGTCTGTTACTGTCATTGGTTATGTGTCTACATAATATGTAGGCCCATACATTGTGTTCGTTGATTTAACTAATGGCAACGTAAATGTATCATGGCTGTTTATTTGCCTGTGTGCTAGGTCCTTTTGAAAATGTTATGTCTCCTCTCTAACCACTCCATTCCTCCTTGCAGGTCTTCAGGCCGTAGGGACTAGAACAAGATCTTTCCTCTCTTCTCTGCCAAAAGAGCAACACCTCTAGCAGGCACAAACTCTCCTTCAGGCCAATACTGCACTCACTTATACTTGGACGTGGAGTACTGTCCCTCACCGTAACTATCTACTTCATGCAGGGATGCGGGGCTGGTTCACGTAGGCCTATAGCCAAATGCTTTGGTTCATATTTAATCTTACTTCATCCAGGTCATGTGATGTCAACTTATTTACCTCCTCATCTAAGCTATACGCTAACCCTTCATGTCTTTATCCCACCACAGTAGGAGCAGCAGAATCGTGAACTTGCATTGTTAAATCATTATATTTTGCAATTCACTATCGAATATCCATATGTCCTCGAATCTCAATCACATAATTCTCAATCGTCATATAATCAAATCAATTAGTCAATCAATTCTCAATCAGCAATTATCAAAGTCAAAGTCAAAGTCAGCTTTATTGTCAATTTCTTCACATGTTCCAGACATACAAAGAGATCGAAATTACGTTTCTCACTATCCCACGGTGAAGACAAGACATATTTTACCAATTTAAGTCCACAGACAAACATAACATTCAAGTAAACAAAAAAGTAAGTAAATAAGTAAATAAGAGGGCACATATAATAATAAAAAAATAAGAGCAGCAAAATTTGGTTGAAATTGTGCATAGACAGTCAATAAAATACTAGTGCAAAGTCAGGCCAATAAAAGGCTTGGGTAGTTCTGTTTGACCTAAGTAAGAAAGAAAGTGGCATAGTGGTGCAAGTTATGTAAGAGCAGCAGAAGTGTTGTGTTTTCAGGACAACAACAACAAGTTGTAAAGTGTAGAAGTGTGCAAGTGTGCAAGTGGAGTAGTGCAGGCGGCCATTGTGGGTCCAATGTCCAGGATGTTATGTAGCTGAGGGGGGAGAGGAGGGAGAGAGTTCAGCATCCTTACAGCTTGGTGTATGAAGCTGTTGGTGAGTCTGGTGGTGCGGGAGCGCAGGCTTCTGTACCTCTTCCCAGAGGGCAGTAGATCAAACAGATTGTGAGCGGGGTGACTTGCATCACTCACAATTTTGGTCGCCTTGCGGGTGAGGTGGGTGGTGTAAATGTCCTTCAGGGAGGGGAGTGAAGCACCAATAATCCTTCCAGCTGTGTTCACTATGCGCTGCAGGGCTTTCCTGTTGTATTCAGTGCAGCTTCCGCCCCACACAGCGATTATTAGGCTACATCACCAATTCACTCTAACTATTTACTTGACAAGGTCTGTGATGCTGGTTCACATATTCTAAACACCCACTTACTCTTGGCTCTAGAGCAGTGCTTTGTTTCACATTTAATCTTATTTCACCCAGTCAGCATGATGAGGATTACTCTTCCATCTCTTGTCTTTATTTTAGTTATATGCTAAACAATCCTCAGCGACCATCCATAAGTGCTAGTGTACTCCAGCTATGTATGTGTTGATTGTATTTTGTCTTGTCCTGTTGTGTCCTTAGGTCTGCTGCTGGTTAGTTAACCCTGGCTCTGTTCCTTATGGCTTTCTATGGGTTCATGCGCTCTGGGGAATTTTGCTCTGACAGCCAGGTTTTTAACCCTTCTCAGGATCTGGCTTGCTCAGCCATCCTCTTCTCCTCCCACTTCTATTGTGTATTTCTGAAACATTCTAAAATGGACACCTCAGGTTCTGGTGTCATTATCAGAGTTTCTAAAGTAAATAACTCTTCTGTCCCTATACTTCTATGATCAAATCTTAAACTTCGCCCACACACTTCACCTAATGCACCCCTCTTTCTTCTACCCACTGGGTTATCTATGTCTAAACAATGGTTCAGAATCCACTTGTCTACAGTGGATGGTAGTTGTGGGCTCTCAACCTCCCACTATACTGGCCATTACTTTCGCATAGGTGCTGCAACGTCAGCAGCCGCTCTAGGATTACCTGCATCCTCAATCAAGTTGCTCGGAATATGGTCTTCATCGGCTTACGAGTGCTATATAAGACCTCAGGATCAAGCCCTTCTAGATGCGCAAATAGCTCTCGCAAGTGTCAATTAAGGTAAGCTACCTTGCAAAGGTCTGGTGGTGGTTATTCGGCTCAGCTAAAGCATTATTTTAACTAGATATACCGCAGAGCGGTACAAAATATGACCGCCACCCAGTCCAGCAAAATTTTTCCACAAAAAGAAATCACGCTGAAAGGCCTATATGATTCTAACTGTCTCACTAAATTGCATTATCCACACTCAATTCTCACTGGTATCTGCTAGACAACAAGTACCAAAACATGATTAGTTCATACATTTCACATGTAAAATTAATTTTATACAACCCCACCTCCATCTTGCCTGTTCATAATTCTGAGAAATTCTTGATGGTTTGTGTTATGTTTATGTTATGTGTGTGTGTGTGTGTGCGTGCTTGTGTGTGTGCCTGCGTAAGTGCCTGTGCATGCAAGCGTACATATGTCTACTGTGTGAGTATGTGTCATACGTATGATTACTGTGAATGTGTGTTTGTGTGTGTGTGTGTGTATCTGTTTGTGCACATGTGTGCACATGAAATGCGTTAACATGACCCCTGGAGGCAAACATACGGAAAAAAATGGTCATCCTAGACCCTACAGTTCTCAAGATATTCACAGAGAACTGTGTCTGCCCTATCCTCCTTTCGGGGGGTCCAGTCCAGCGGGGGGGCTACAGATCAAAACGAAAAATTACGGTTCCATGCTATCCATGTGGGGGTACATGCCCACCAAGTTTTGTGTACCCCAGTCTTTCAGTGTCCCGGGAATCCTTGTTGGTGTACGTCACTAAATGTACACATAAATTATTTTATTGTAAGGCCCCCCCATGAACGAAAGTACACAAAACTTGGCATGCATTCGGAGGGTTAGTATGTCATAATGATCCTACACTTTCAATTTCGTGCAGTTTTGACCTTGTCAGCCAGAGATATTGTGATGAAAACACCTAATTTTTTGCTTTTTCATTTTTAACTAGGTGGCGCTATACATGAAATAAGTGGTAATGGGATGGGTTGACATGCCCCCTTAAGACCAACATACATAAAAAAGGTGGACCTCCTAGGCCCTACGGTTCTCAAGATATTCACAGAAAACTGTCTCCGGCCACCTACAGGCCAGTTGGTGTATAGTAACATAAATTAATTTATTGTGTGGCCCCCCTTGAACGGAATTCCACAAAACTTGGCGTGCATACAGACGCCAATAGAGGAGGTGTCATAATGATCCTACACTTCCAATTTCGTGCAGTTTTGACTATGTTAGGTCACAGATACCTTCAATTACAACACCTCATTTTTACTTTTTTGTGTTTAACTACAGTGTTTCCCCTAGAAATTTTTCAAGCAGCGGTGCTATTACTTGGCGGGGGGGGGGGGTTGTTGCGCATTTTTTTTATTTTTTATATCATACCTTCGTGTTTCTTTTGTGGACATTTTCAGCTTTCTTTTACATTATTGGTTAAAAATGATAGAAGAAAAATTAAATGGCACAACTCAGAAAAAGATTATTTACAATTTATTTAAATTTGTCTTAATGGCAAAGGCCACACCCAATCTGCGAGCACTTAATTTTTCTGGGCTTTGAATTGAATTGAATTGTGGGGGGGCCATTAATGCTGACACGCATGCACGTAGCCAGATGCTCTCCTTGTAGTCTAATTCTCAGTCCCAAAACAACAAACCCACGTATAAAAAAGTAAATACTCACTTTTCTTCTACATCACTCCCACAGTTACCATACAACTCACTCACAATTAACTCGAAAAAGACCTAGGCTACTTGATTGAAGTGCGACCGTTCGTCTCACCGTCAAGAGAACGCTGAAGTTATGAGAACATGTCTTTCTGATAAGAGAATGTAGGCTCCTATATGTCTAATGCCGTAAACGTAGAAAAGGTCTGTTTGTGATAGCCTATTATAGCTAAGTGGACAGAATTTAGGCTATACGTATATGCCAACATATGCTCATATTTCCTTTAACTATCAGACAGTTTAAACAGGCCTAGACTGTGTTCGCCTAGCTTTCCCATGCAAACATTACATATAGCCCTACGCTAACGTTACAAGTCTAGGCTACAATTAACGTTAAGACCATACACCTTGTAGCACATTGGTTTACTCTATTGCATTACTTACGTTTTAATAATTTGTCGTTGAATGTTGATGGAGGCTCATCTTTGGGAAATCAGCTCTCTGGATAAAATTGTCAGCCGGAGCAAGAGTTCTCAGAGTTGACGACACGGGGGGTAAATCCAATCAGCAGAAAGAACCGCATCACAACAGTAGGCTAAATCGCAACAAACTTTTTTCCCCCCATGTTAAATTCATTTCGGTAATCATGAATTGGTTTCTTTTATTTGATGTAGGCTAGGAGAGGAGGATGCATGTTTCACATTAGTGTCAATGTGTCAAAGCAGGCTTTGGATCAGAGGAATTGCTCAAGCTTAACATATGGCATAGGCTACAAGCGAATTCACGGCATACAAACAGCTTCGTGATGAAATATAACTTATTGTCACCAGGCCTATAAGTAGGCTATTTATTGTGTAACCTACAAGTGAACGATGACACCATAGGCTACACTGTGGCGGAGCAAGACCCCATCAGTCGGATAGCTAAACAATGTAACCGTGTTCAGAACGTAGGCTAGCCATATGGGCTGCAGACTTGTCTTTGGGCTTGTAATCACCTGACACATCATGCCGCATATATGTCCTGAATAATGAGAGGCTAAGTGCGGATTTGATGCACTTAACTTACTCAAGACTTTCAGAAAACAATTTCGAGATGACGTTGGCCATTGTGCTTTTACAGTGTGTTAAGTGAATCTCGTGATATTATGTTGCAGCGGCGCTGAAAATCCAGTGGCGGCGCTGCGCCGCTGTTTAATACATTGTAGGGGAAACACTGAACTAGGTGGCGCTATACATGAAATGAGTGGTTATGGAATGGGTTGACATGGCCCCTTGAGATCAACATACAAAAAAAAATGGTTCTTCTAAACCCTACGGTTTTCGAGATATTCACAGAAAACTGTGTCTGCCCTACCCTCCTTTCGAGGGGTCCAGTCCAGCGGGGGGGCTACAGATCAAAACGAAAAATGATGGTTCCATGCTATCCATGTGGGGGTACATGCCCACCAAGTTTTGTGTACCCCGGTCTTTCAGTGTCCCGGGAATCATTGACGGAAATTTGGGCATGCGAAAAAAAAGAAAGAAAAAAAAATCTGACTAAACCTATATGACCACCGCTTCACTGCGCGGCGGTCATAATTATGATGGACCCAAGCCACTCTTCTCCAGTCACTACGCACAGCCGGCACCTTAGGCACAGAATAAAGATAGATAGATAGATAGATAGATAGATACTTTATTGATCCCCAGGGGAAATTCAAGGTCTCAGCAGCATACATACAACACAAACACATTCTTTAACAGCAGAAAGTGTAATTAAAGAATATAATATAAAAACACAATTAAGCAGTAAGGACAGTAGAAGATAAAGAATATGCTAAATATACTAAAATACAAATTATACTAACACTTAATACAATATATAAAAATATACTAAAATACAAATAACAAAATTACAAATTATACTAACACAATCTAAATCAATTCTAAAAACAGTATCCACATAGTGGTGATTAATAAATCAGAGGCGCTTGCAATGACTGAGGCAGGGACTGAGCCTGTGATTCTCTGTGCATAGTAAGGTATGGTAAGGTGCTCTGTGTGAATGAATGAGTGTCATGGTGGTAGTGCAATGGTGATAGTGGGCATGGTGATAGTGCAAATGAGTAAGTCAACAGTGCAACAATGCAGAAATAAAGTAAAGTATAAGTATATATACTTTTTTGATCCCGTGAGGGAAATTTGGTCTCTGCATTTAACCCAATCAGTGAATTAGTGAAACACAAACAGCACACAGTGAGGTGAAGCACACACTAATCCCGGCGCATTGAGCTGCCTGCTACAACGGCGGCGCTCAGGGAGCAGTGAGGGGTTAGGTGCCTTGCTCAAGGGCACTTCAGCCGAGGCCCACTGGTCAGGGCTCGAACCGGCAACCCTCCGGTTACAAGTCCAGATTGCTAACCAGTGGGCCACAGCTGCCCCTGACAGACTGAAGTAAAGTCTATATATCTATATATTTAACTATTTAAGAAAATGTATAAGTGTGGCCACAGTTCGGCTGTGGCATGGAGGGGGGTGTTATGCATATGTGCTAATATAGCACGCAAACAGTGAGGCATAAAGACAGTGGTACAAGTGGCTAGTGGACAGACAGTACCAAACATGGAGGGGATGAAGAGGCAGACAGACTATGCAGAGAAGTCTATCTCTCCTCTTCCCTTAAGTGAGGCATTGAACAGTTCAATGGCCCTGGGGACAAATGACTTTCTCAGTCTGTCAGTTGTGCAAGGCAGTGAGCGAAGTCTCCAGCTGATCAGGCTCTTCTGTTTAACAATAGTGCTGTGGAGTGGGTGACACTCATTGTCCAAGATGTTGATCAGTTTGTTCAAGGTCCTTTAGTCAGATAGTGAAGTGATACACTCCAGTTCAGCTCCCACTACAGAGCCAGCTTTCCTTACCAGCCTGTCAATTCGCCCCACATCCTTCTTCCTTGTGCTTCCACCCCAGCATACTACTGCATAGAAGAGGACGCTGGCAACAACAGACTGGTAGAACATCCTGAGGAGCTTACTGCACACATTGAAGGACCGCAGCCTCCTCAGGAAGTACAGCCTGCTCTGCCCTTTCTTGTAGAGTGCATCAGTGTTGGCTGACCAGTCCAGTTTATTGTCCAGGTGGAGACCCAGATACTTGTAGGTGCTAACCACCTCCACATTGACCCCATCAATGTGAACTGGTAGCAGAGTGGGCTTAGACCTGCGGAAATCCACCACCATCTCCTTGGTCTTTGAAGTGTTAAGTTGAAGATGATTGAGTTTGCACCATTGCACAAAGTCCTCCACCAGGCTCCTGTACTCCTCCTCCTGCCCGTTCCTGATACACCCCACAATTGCAGTATCATCAGAAAACTTCTGCATGTGGCATGACTCGGTGTTGTAGCAGAAGTCAGATGTGTACAGGGTGAACAGGACTGGAGAGAGCACAGTTCCCTGTGGCGCTCCGGTGCTGCAGATCACAGTGTCAGAGAGACAGTTCTTCAGTCTGACGAACTGTGGTCGCTCGGTCACGTAATCTGTAATCCAGGTTACCAGGTGAGCGTCCACACCCATCTGCAAGAGCTTGTCTCCCAATCTGAGGGGCTGGATGGTGTTAAAAGTGTCGCCTAGTGCTGACAACAACCCCTGAACAGGCTCAGAATCCCAGGACACACACCACAACACAGACAGATGTTTAAGAGAATGTACAAATCTTTATTACATGCAGGTCAAAAGCATTCCACCGACACAGGTTTCGAGCAGGGGTTAATAGGTCAGCATTGGTCACACAGCACAGCTAGGATCTTGGAAACAAGTGAGTAGAACCACACCATAAGCTACCATAGGTTTCAGAACCCTAGTCACGTCAAGACATCAAGCAGAGTACCACAGCAAATCTTGTTCACGGCACACAACCATTTGCACACGTGCACACTATGGATCCCCAGACCATTACCAGCAACTTAGCCTCCCAACCCCCCAAGCCAGAACCCATTCATGCAGGCAGAGACATAACACACAAACAAACAAGTAAAAATGTCCGTTCGGTCAGGGCCCCTCCTGACCGAAACAAAAAAAACAAAATCAAAATAAACTGAGTCTCACCCGGCCACTGTGCATTAAGTAGGCCGGGGAAAATTACAGTCTTTTATCCACTAGCAAGCCAGCAGCACAGGACCTTTAGCTTGAAGCACAGCCAGAGGACTCTTATTTTGCCTTCACAGGGGATGGGGTTGGCGTGGGCACGCCGCCACTTTCCTGGCGTGATGACGTCACCATCCTGAGAACCCGGAAGCACTGCGCCACTCGACTCGCTGCTGCTGACACTGTTAAGGAGTAAACAACCACGATGAGCACTTTGTGGCAAACAATCACAATAACTTCATTCACACGGGCATTTACATGGGATCACCGTTCCTTTAGATCGGTTTGAGAGCGCAGAATAGTCTTAACGATCATACGATCTCCAGTCCTCTCTCGTAGCCTCTTCCCTCTGTTAGACGCGGCCGGCAAGCTTCATCGGTGACATGGATTGCAGGGCCGCGCAGGAACAGCGGCACCGTCTTAATGGCTGGATCAGTCATCAGTCGTCCGTCGTCCATCGTCCGTGCTTGTCGCTCCCTCTCCCCCAGACTGCTGAATCACATACTGGTGAGCCCTTTTATTTCCCAGTCCATTACGAGCTCCACCAATCTGCATCGCAGCCATCCAATCTTCCGAGTGCCTACACCTGTATGTCCTCCACCCCGTGGGCGGCGATCGTCCATACTGGCCACCGATCACATAAACAAAACAGCGGCAGACACAGACCAAAGACTGGCCATTACAGTACACCCCCCCTCCCTCTACAACACAATATGTCCAGTGTTCTTGTTTGCAATCTGTATTGCCCCAATAAAACATTCATAATTGTCACACATGTCCGTCCCCCCTCTGTATAGTCCCCGATGGTCAGCAAACACACAGGTAAACAGATATGTAAACACATTCTATGCAACATTTGGGAGACACACAGGGCCTACACGACAAAAGCACTTGAGAAATCAAAGAACATGATTCTCACAGCACTTTTACCCTTGTCCAGGTGGGAATGTGTCCTGTGTAGAAGATAAGTGATGGCATCGTCCACGCCCACTTTCTCCTGGTAAGCAAACTGTAACGGGTCTAGTGCATGGCGTACCTGGCGTCTGAGCATACCTAAGACCAATCGCTCCATTGTCTTCATCACATGTGATGTAAGAGCGACAGGTCTATAGTCATTAAGCTCACTGGGACAGGGGTGGCTTCTGGGACAGGGGTGAGACATGATGTCTTCCACAGTGTTTGGAACTTGTCCAAGGCATAGGCTCAAATTAAAGATGTGCTTCAGTGGTTCCCCCAGTTCAGCAGCACAGGCCTTGAGTAGCCTTGGGCACAGTCTGTCAGGCCCAGCTGCTTTATTGCTGCGCAATTTCTTAAGTTGGACTGTCACTTGATCCTTTGTAATGGTGAGGGGTGTAAGGGGAGGGGAGGGGGAGGGGTGCATCTGGGATCTGTGTGTCTGATGGCTGTTGACTGAGGTCGTGAGGTAAAGTGTTAATACATTCTAGACACTTCGCACCTTCGCCCTTGGTCTAGCTTCTGCAAGCAAAACCTCAGGTAATCTCACATCACAACAGTTAATGTCTTTTATATCCTACCATCACAATACTTCACTCATCATATAACTCAACTCTTTGGGGGGCTTTCCAAGAGCAATGTACAAAAGCATGGCCTCACTCTTTTCATCTTGCCCTTGGATCTGCTTTAGCTCCATTCTGTTGCAGGATGTGGCTTGCTCACGGAAACAGTCATCACATTTAGGGGTCGTACTTAAATCGGATATAATCTGTCATGGACACTACACCGTGCTGTTATTTTGGAGAGGATGACCATCTAAGCATTCTGGTGGGTATCTTTATTTTTTATTCTTTCGGGGTAGGCTCCACCCCTGCCGTCTCATACCGGCAGGATCTGCAAGGGTCTGCACACTCGGTGACCTGGACCGAGGACGGGGCCTATGCCAAAGACTGTCTTTTTGTTGCTTATGCCTTTTGTATATCCTTTGATGGATTAAAATGTGTGTTAACTTTCATTGTACCTCCCTGAGTCTTTCTGATAGAACTATTTTTCTTGTTAATGCTTATCAAATGTGAATGCCCATTTCAATTACTCGTACACATTCCAATGCCTCAAGGGTATGTGTTATGTTGTCTTGTTTTTGGTGGAATATCATGGAATGTGTTGTTTATCGGTTGGTGTTGGTAAAAGTGGCTTTCACTTTTTACCAACACCATGTTGCTGTGTTTTACCATGTTGCTGTGTTGCTAAAAACAAACTCTATGTTACTCAAGGTGAATAGCGGCGATTGATTGGTCTTTGACTCATTGTGTTGTGATGAACGTAAACGCAAAGCAGCGCTTGTTACAAGTTGTCACAAGCCACCAGTATGGACAACAGGATTACAGGATTAATGTCAGCAACCATCTTGGAAATTCAAACTCTGGGTTCTTGTGGTTTGAACAAGCTGACAAGTAGGAATTACAACTTCAAGGGGTGTTCCAATGGCAACTTCCTACTCGTAGCTGGGAAATAGGACTATCGAGTACAAATGGAACGCGGCATGCGCCCTGAACCACATGCTGTCCGGGAGTCAGTGACAGCAGCACCAGAGAGCATCAACCCCCCCCCCCACACACAGGGCCCCATCTCAATGACATCTGAATTATTCTCTGGTTGGAATACAAGGCTAGAAATGCCAAAACAGTGACTCTGTGTGGTGAATGAGAAAACAATCTGGATTCTAAGCATTGATGCTATCATAATATATCACTTATAAAAGGGACATTCCTTACATTCTACATGTGTCTGCTGAAAGAAAGTGGACCACGGGACCTGAATTTACCCCCATTTTTATTTTTAGGTGAACCTGCTTAATTATGCATGCTTAAATGAAATGATTTACTTTTCTAAGCTGGATGGTCTACAAGAAAAATGTCAACATAAGGATTTTAAAGATGTGGAAAATATTAAATATTTTCCAAAATCAAGTCCAAACTGGAACTCACATTATATAAATGTATAAAAAAGTTTCTATCTTGCATAAACCATTTGAGTCATTCAGGAGCAGTCCTTGATGTATAAAACACACTTTAAAGAAGAGAGTATATTAATCTCACACTTTTCCAAAACTTGTCAACTTACTGTCAACATATCTTTAAATAATTTATCAAATCTTCCCCTCATATCTTTTACATCAAAAATAACTTTTCCAACCTTTATTAAACATTCCCTACTTCTGTGGAATTAATTTTGAGTGGTCAATCTCAACATTTTATACATACATTTAGGAAAATATTGATACAAGTGAACATATTGAAATTCAGGATGAATCTGTCAGGAGGAGTCACCCGTGGTTGTGGTCCCCTGCCCAGCCAAACGAGTGGAGACAGATCAGATATTAACTGGCCAGCCTCCACCGAGCCCAGCTGGAGCGGATGTCATACTGACCACCGTATCACGGCCCCCCACCTGTGCGTGACAGAATCCCTTGCTGCGCGCAGCCTGGATTGCGTCGTGTCGATCGGACCACCAGAAACGGGCACAGCCCAGACCTGGCACTGGTATGGACCTTGGAGCCGACTCCCTTTGGTTTGCCCATTAAAATCCTCTCACTCTCTGGTCCCCATCTCAGTATAGCAACATATATTTTTTTGGAGCAGAGTAAATATTTGAGTATTACATACTGAAAACTACAGTTCCTGGGATCAGGCCAAAAGCACCATCGTTGGTATAAAAATATAAGAAATAAAAGTGGCGGGGCTGAAAGGGGAGCATTCACGACGAGGCGCCGGCTTCATTGTAGATTTTAAATCAGCATATCTCCTTTGGTTAATCCAACATAAACAGGTGCCGTTTCCTTAGCACTCACCGACTGCAAGGCCGTGGACCCGATACATGTCAGAAGCCTCACTAATCTGGGAAATCAAATCCAGAAACATATTTAAACATTATCAGAACAGGCAAAAATACAGACAATAGCTTCTTTACTCCTACACTTGTGATTGCATGGAGTTGGAGGTGCATTAGCCGTTTATTTTCAAATCTGACTCTCTATTAGATCTGTCTTGCCACATTAGTTGTAGGCCACAGAGTTGAAAGTGGTCATAGTTGGGGGAAAAATGCAACTTCGAAAAAAAAATGCTGAATATCCCAATGGCATCTTAAACAAACAACAAATCATTTGTCACCCACGGGTGTCCAGATATTTTGGCGGGGTGCGCCTATCGGTTGCACAACTCTGTTGGGCGGGTGATAAATCAACAAGTCCCTGCTGGCTGCCCTCCCCCCCTCCCAGGGTGCAGTTTTCTGGTTGGGGTTGGGGGGGCAGTCGGCCTCCGAAAGCATCTCCGGGTGAAGCCAAACAGCCGCAAAGGCTGCCAGACTGCTGAAAGGTTGCAGATCTCGACTGGGAGCTCGGTCAGACTGGAAATAGTGCCCTGCTCTTTGCACTCTTCATCTCTCTCTCTCCTTCTTACACACACACACACACACACACAACCACACATGCATGCACGCACACACACATACCCACACACACACACATATACATACACATCCACACAGAGAATGTGCGTTCACACATCCACACAACCTCTCTCCCTCTCTGCCGCACACACATACATACACACACACACACACACACAGTGTGTAAACACACTTGGACAGAACTTCACATAGACACACATACACACTGTACACACACACACATGCGCTGCCAAGCCAGTCAATGGTCTGGGTCAGCGCTGGGTCCTGACAAGTGTAAACAGATATGCCCCAACACAAACTTCAAAAATCTACTGTGTGTGCAGCGCGGAGCCTGAAAATACCCAGAAGGCGCAGCTGCGCGGAAACAATGAAATGCACATTTGGACACCCACAAAAAAAGAATAGAAATGGTCAGTGAGAGAGGTTAAATAAAGAGCCATTGCTTTACAGCGACTGCAAAAATCAACATTTTACAGATGAGTTTATTTGAAAATATGCCACCATCGTTCTTCTGACTTGTGCTGCCGAATTATGTGGGCGTAAATTACTTCAGGACTTTTTTTTGCCAAAGTCTTTTTTGGCAAAGTGATTAAAGCACAATTTCATGAAACAACAAAGAGAACGAGTAAGCAAACATCAAGAGGCAGGCCATGACTAAACACATAGCAGGCGACCTCTTCGGAGCAGAGATGAAGGCTATTTTAAAGCAGGAGTTTTCATAACTGCTGCTGATGAAGAGTTTCTCCTGTAATTGCTCAGTCTGAGCATCCCTGGCATTCGAAGGTGTCAAAGCTTGCAGGTGAGTCAGCTGCTAATGTTATGGTGCAGATTTTCTTTTTTAAACTTTTATAAGGAAATGTTCAAAGCATATCATCTCAGAGTGGGCTTCAAAACCATCTTTAAAGGCAAGGGCCTTGATTATGACCCATTAAACTGTTTGTTAAATTCACCCGAATTCTCAAGTTCCTTTGATGTCCATCCAGTGTGTGCCTGCCAGAAGCGATATTGTTAGTACACAAAATCCTGGTCTGTACATGGAAAACAAAGAACTACTGTACCTGCCCACCAATAATGAGGTGAATTTGATTGACTACTGAGCTCAAATGCACAACTTTCCCCAAAATGGAGGACAGTGACATTAAGTACTTTTACAAAAACATGTAAAAGGCATATCGCAGTAGGGGCCTATAGGCCACTAAGCCTAAGCAGCCTTATAGACCCCTCTAAAGGCTCCACAGTGAGTGTGATCAGAGATAGATGATTCAGCTGTTGGAGCTGAGACATAGAAGGTAGATCGGTTGAGAGGTTTCGTTTAGTTTGACTGGCATATTGTATTTTTTTTTAAAAATAGAGAATGTGATTCTCTACCTTCTAAGATACAGTATATTTTTAATTGATATTGTGTTTATTCATTTGTGAAAGTTAAGATAATAGTGTTTTAATTAGTATTTTAAGGTATCTCAGAATTAATAACTTGAATGAGCTGAAGATGTAAACAAATGATTTTGAACAAGTTATATTTCTTTCTTGTTGGCTTGAATTCATGACTGGAAATAATCTATGAATCCCTGGATTATAACAGGACGAGAGGAAATTTACAAATTTGCCTTGGAAGTCTGTGCTCCTCTATTTCTGGAAAGTTCCACATAAAAACTGAAATGGGAGCTAGTGAGGATGAGGCCTTCTCACACATACATGCCTCATGCTATGGCTGAAGTTTATGGGCGTCCCTTGTTGGTTTCGTTGCCGTGGAGAGACGTCGTTCACCTGCTCTGGCCTGGTAGGCTATTGGGGGTGTTTTTGTGGACGCCTGTCGCTGGCAGCCGCCCTTTGTGATGCCACCCTTCAGCCAGACACCGCTGAGCAAACAGCACGGAAGTGCAAATATTAGGCCACACCATAAATCTTTAAAAAATGACCAACCAAAATATCTGCGAGCAGAGAGGTCAGCTTTGTTCTGCTGTGAGATGCCAGCCAAAAGAGCCGTCTCTCTCTTTGTGGGATGTCATCGTGTCTTTATATAGACATCGTGTGTTTGCTGTTTACTTTCACAAACAAAAAGCCTACATGCGTTAAATCTAGGCCGGGATGAAGAACTAGATTGGAAGATACTGCCCAGTGTAGTACTACACACACACACACACAAACACACTCACACACACTGCCCTATTTGAAATAGATTTATGGTCCTCTCCCTTAACGACAAAATGCATTCCAAAGAAAGGCAGTCCATCACTAATATTTGATTAGTTGTTGAAAATGCATACCTCATACATTTAATCACTGATAATCAACATCATATGATATTTTTTTGTCATTTTGAGCCACTGCAGTATTGTGTCTTGTCAGAAAGCTTAAGACATTTCATAAATTTCTCTTAGTGAAACCTTAACTGTTTTTATTGGTCTGTATATTTAATTTCAATTTGATTATTATATATCATGTAGATTTTTCACATTCAGTCGACATGAGTCATTCAGGCTGGCAAAACATTCGAAGGACCAACCCTTCTAGGGAACGCTCTTGTATGCAAATTAACACGTCAGGGAGTATCCACTTCATCTGACAATTGGCACATTTTCAGTTACTTTCAACTAGACCATTTTTAACTAAGCATGTTAAGTGTCTTCAAGTCTTTCTTTGACACACCAAAACCTTCTCGACCGACAGTAGTGTGAACGTGACATTTAATGTAATTAGTCTTAGGCTACAATTTCCTAATAATAAATGGTACACGTTCTCGTTAAGTAACCGCACCTAATAATTCTAGACACATCTGAATTAAGTGGGGACAAAACTGTCAAACAATCTGATTAAACTCAGTGGTGAAATGGAGGACTGCAGCGATTGTCTTCTCACAAAAGTGGGGGATCGGTCCAGAATATACAAAATCCATACCCTCATCCATCATTCTAAAGTTACCACTCCAGCTTCTTGATGAAAAAGCTCTCCTTTTCACGACGTTATGAAAAAGGGCTGTTTTGATCCTCCTTCACATTATGGTATCATTGTGTTACTCGAGAGTGAAAGAGGAGTCCCCCGTCCCCGTTGTAAAATCATTTGACTGTGCCAGTGAGCTGTCATACTAGCCCGGTCAAGGAGAAAGAGAGAGAGAGGCTCCGACCAACTCGTGAACACAGAGCCCCTTTTGTCTGTACGCATTGTTAAGGAGACTTTGTTGAGTTCAGTTTTATTATGACTGCTTGTTTTCTGAGTTATCTGCTCATGCGTGACGCCCAGTCTTTAGTGCTTTAGATTTGAGAGAATCACACTAATTGGGTTCATAATAGTGACACTGTCTGTGAGGTCATTTACTGGATTGGTGCTTTCATATCCCAGCACTGTGACTACAACTGATATTAGGCTGCACTATCAGCGGATGCTAGCAGATTTTGTCCGCTGCTGTTTTCTAAAAAAAAAAAAAAGTCATGTGGTTATTATGCATCATGTGATTGTACAGTACAGAATCTGTGACTCATAACCAGCAGCTGACCATAACAAGGGGTCCGTGATGACCACAGTTGGCACAGTGACGATGTTGTGTATAGACCCTTTCAACAATAAAAACAAAAACAATGCTTGAACGTTCTATTTGGGCCCCAATCTACTTCCTCTGCATTAAGATAACATATGGAATGTTAAAAAGAAAGTCTTGTGGGGCCAACTATGATGCTGATAATGGAACTCTCTTGAAAGGGTCTATAATAGCGATGTTTCTCACAAGTTGACAGAGACTTATGTAACGTTAGTATATATCATCAAAGCTAGACCCAAATCTTCATTTGTAACAGAATATTAACAACTAGAGTTTGACTTGAACTCAATCAAGAAGATCTAGATGACATGACCAAACACAGGGCCACCTGTAAGTGAAGCTGTGCACATTGACGAATAATTGTAACATCAGTAAAACAGAAGAGAAATACTTATGAACCCCAACCCCAACCAGAAAACTGCACCCTGGGAGGGGGGGGAGGGCAGTACAGTTAAAGCACAGGATTGCACACCCAGCAACAATGTCTACTGGTCGATGTTTATATATATATATATGTATGTGTGTGTGGAGAGGACAAACCCCCCTCACACACACACTAAACCCACTAATTAACCCTAGGGTTTGGTGGGGCCATTTGGTGTGTACATGTATGTGTGTGTGATGTGTGTGTGTGTGTGTGTGTGAGGGGTGGGGGGTATTTGGAAACCATCGCTGAAGCCCCCTAGGGCTTTGGTGTTTTGAGCTGCAGTGTAGGTAGAGAGCGATGTTTGCTCTGGACCGAGTCCTTGATTAAAAACGAAGAGGAAGACGAAAATCACTTGAGTTTGCAGTGGTCAGCCACCAAACCAAAATATCTTCCCTAACAAAATAATGTCATTGCATTACGACTACACTGGCCTATTTCTCTGAGATCTGATTTAATCTCGCTGCTAAGTTATTTTTAATGTGTGTTGAACTTGTAAGCATGCCATTTGATATTAAACATTTCCCCCCTCAAACTACTCAAAGGCCGATTTTATTTTCCCTCAAAGCTGCAACTCCAAAAACAGCCGAGGAGACACCACAAGAAAGCCCTCTTGGGTCATTGGAAGATGTAGACTCACTATTTGACGACCAGAGAAAAATATCTACTTTCACTCAAATTATACCCTTCAAGACCATACCAAATAATTCATTGTAGATATAAACATCCTTTTGGTAATATTACCTCATGTATTATATTTCCCCACCTTCAGTGTGTCAATGATTTGATGGAGGTGAACTCTCTGTGATTTCTTTGACTGAAGAAATTGTTACCAAACATGGTTGCCGTCTTGTTGGAGACCAAACGAGTACTTGCATAAGCATCAGAGCTATGGGGCACAAGCAGGAAAAATATTAGTGTGCGGTCGATGATGTTGCCTGGAGTTTTGAGTGCAATCTGTTGACACTGTACATGATTTAGGTCCCCATTCTTAACAAAAAGACGATACACAGGTAAACATTTAAAGCAACCAAGTATTAACCAGTTCCAAGCTCATCATGCCAACAAAAACCTTCCCCCAGATTATTCACTAATCCTCAACATTAGCCTGCAGACTCAGTGAACTGGTTCTACTATTCTCTCCCAGTGTCAGCATGCAGTGTAACTAGACCCTAAACGTTGAACTTCCAGCGTGCGCCATGGCTCCAGACTGACATGCGCTAACGCTAATTAGCAATTTACAGCAGTTTAGATGGTCAATAAATCTAGGGCCCGGGGCCGTTTGAAATGTCCAGTATTTATAGACTGACATCAGCACCACATAAACGGTGTTATGGGGACTCAAGCTTTCTGGGGCTGGAGAGGCATACTCTCACTATGGACAAATATTTACCAAGTGCCCAGCCAAAGCAAATGTTATACTTGACAAAAATGGCGAATGTGCGTGTGTGTGTGCGTGCATGTGTGTGTGTGTGTGTGTGTGTGCGTGCGTGCGTGTGTGTGTGTGTATATCTGTGTGTTGGGGGTGGGGGTGGGTACTGAAGGGGTATGGAAAGGCACTGGAGTGGAGATAGAGAGAATCTCAGATCTGTATGTTTGAGCACCTCCTGATCACCGCGTCCTAACGGTGCTGTATACAGTGGCACTGTTGTAGCCCCCAAAATGTCATAAATTCTGTTTTCATGCTCTGACGGCTCATGTTTTTCCCAGATGCTCATTAAAAAACAGTGCCTTGCATGAAAACACACACACACACACACACACACACACACACACACACACACACACACACACACAAACAAACACACATGATCCAGAATTTAACTTAAAATCATCAAGGTGTGTGTGTGAAGTGATGTGGCAGTCATGCACTATAATCATGTTAGGGCCTCGAGGGTAAAAGACGATTTGTGTTCAGGGTTAATTACAAACATGATTTATATACTGCTGACAGATTTTCATTAAATGGAAAACGGGGCTCATTTTGTATCAACTAGTGTGTTATTACATGAAAACAAAGGGTGGAAATGAAAGCATGCCTGAAACAATGCAGTTTTAGTATTTGTTTTTAAGTATAAAGAGCAAGATTTAAAAATGTCTACTGGTTTTCTCGTCAAAGACTTGCAGATGTTTCTTTAAGCCATTTGCCAGTATAAATAACAGGTATAGACTAATTGAACTTGAAATTGAACACCACCAACTAGACTCAAAGGGGCTTATATTAGGCCACACTGGAATAAAATAATGATAAAAAAAAAAATCAAACAACATTCCAAGAGTGCCAGACTTCAGATACGTCTCTTGTGCCTGCATACTTTATCTGTTCAAACAAATACCTGTGATCTTAAAGCTACACAAAGGCCCAGCCAAGTAGACGTTTCTTTGGTAAAAACTTGATGAGTCACAGGGGGACTGATAGCGGCTTGTCAAAAAGAGAACTTATGAAAGAGAGAGGAGGGGGGTAGATAGTTGGAGAGATAAAGTGACAGATTTGAAACAAATAGAAAACCTTCAAAAAAAATTTGTGACAGAGGTTGATAGAGAGAAAGAGAAAGAGAGAGAGAGAGTGAGGGAGAGAGGGAGGAAAAGAGAGAGAAAATAGAGGTGGAGTAATAGATGGATGGAGGGAGCAAGGAGGTGGGGTGGGAGGACAGGTGGGCGAGATTTACAGCCACTTACAGGAATCGCCCCCGCCTGTCGCCACGGTGAGAGCCAATTAGAGAGGAGAGTTGCCGAGTCATCCGGGGGAGCGATCTGACTGACACACACAGAAACACTCACACACCAGTGCGGGCGTCAGCTTCCTCCCTCCCTCCCTCACTCGCTCACACACACACACACACAGTCTCACTGTGGCACATGGGACTGCCCCAACTGTGTAAGAGCATGTGTGTGTGTGTGTGTGTGTGTGTGTGTGAGAGAGAGAGAGAGAGAGAGTGTGTTTGTGTGTGTATACTGTAAGTGTGCTGTAAGTCACTTCTGCTAAATGAATAAATGTCAATGTAAAGAGAGAAGAAAGACTAACAGGTCATGTTTTAAGACCTCCACTGTGCCCAACCAAGACTAACAGGAGTGTTCTATCGGATGATTACCTAAAAAAAGACAAACAGCGCCAGAGAGAGAGAATGAGAGAGAGATAAGTTCTAAAGAGAGAACGCAGCAGTGAGAAGGGAAAGGAGGAGGAGGGGGACAGAAACAGAGAAGGAATAAAGAGAGAAAGAAAGAAATAATAATAAAACAGTGTGCTGCTGCTCTCCATATGCTGAATGTGGCTAAGGCTGGTTAACACTCTATCAACCCCCACCCTCACCACCACCACAGTCACTACACTCCACCCTCCACCCCTCTCCCGTCTCTCAGAGGCATCGTGACTCAGGGGAGTTAAGTGGCTCCATCATCTCGCTCCTCCCCTAAGTGCCAGGAAGCACAGCCGAACCACGCGGCTCCACATGGAGGAAAACAGAGGGAGGGAGAGAAGAAGGGAGACTGTCAAAGTAGGAGAGAGAGAGAGAGAGAGAGAGAGAAGGTGGGGGACTGTCAGAGTGAGAGAGGGAGTGAGTCAGAGTGAGAGAGGAAAAGGAAGACAGAGAAAGAATCCTCACAGTGCGATCTGGTCCACTCAAAACTTTTTTTCTCCTTTTTTTTTTTTGAATGTTTCTGTTTTTCTTCTTCTTCTTCTTCCCTGTGATCTGGTGACATCACAAGCCTGTGACCCTGCCTCTCCGCTGATGACGAGGCTTGGAGGCGAGGGAAATAGAGATTTTTAAAAGCTGCTGCCTATCGGGACTCTGTGCTCTGTGTGTGTGTATGTGTGTGTGTGTGCATGTGTGTGTGTGTCTGTGTTTTTTTTTGTGCTCACCTCCACAGAGCAACCACAGACCGACGCCAGGGGCCACAGCTCCGGGTACCGTTTTTCCTCTCCGCCTGCTCTGCCTGACTGCCTGGCACGTCAACGGTTAATTCTTGCAGGTCACACTGTGAGACTTAAAGAGCAGCAGCAACCAGTAAGCAGCGCGGGCTTCGACCACACTCCCCAGAATCTCAGTGGGTTCAGCTCCCACCATCCTTCCCTTCATTCATTCCTCCATCCAGTCAGTCAGCTGAGGAGACATTTGCAACTTTTTTCTTCTCATTTTTTCCATCTCTTTTTTTCTGTAAAAAAAAGAAAAAGAAAAAACACAGACCTGGTCATTACTTGCGGTCATGCACAAATAGTTGATACGAAAAAACACATTTTTTTGTGGATGCTTTCTGCCTCTTCTGCGCTTCCCCTGGTATGGTCCGCGCGCCACCACGACTAGGACTCGTCCACGGTCACCGCCGAGACCGCACAGGAAACGAAAAACCGCACACGCTCCACAACCAGCGACCAAAAGTGGCGACCATGGCATCCAACAGTCTTTTCAGCTCGGTGACACCATGTCAACAGAACTTCTTCTGGGGTAAGTGTCCTGTGGGGGCCAAGAAGGGGCTTGGTGGGACGAGATGACTCTCTCTGATGATCTGTGGGTTAAGGGCCTTGTTAGGTCACTAATGGTGACTCTGTTGAGGTCATGGGTTTTTTTTTTTTTTTTAAATGACCCAGCTGTCTTTAAGTGTGGAGTACAACAGAGATGAGGGGTAACTGAGGGAAACTATTTTTTTTTTATTTTTTTTTTTTACTTTCCTCAATTTTTGCTCTCTCTCTGTCTCCGGAAACACTTGTGTTTACCTCGTGCTTATGTTTGCAAACATTCCCGCCGTGGAGCGCATGTTTAGACAAGTCTCAACTAGATTTGTAGGGTCACAACAGCGACTTATCAAGCAGAAAGACACTGAGCTGCATAAGAGCTGATAGCAACCATGTGATTCTCAAATGGAGAAGTGGACATTAAACTCCTGATAAGAGAATCAAACAGGGGACTGTGTGATGGTCACTATTAGTAGAATTAAGTGAAGGTGGCTTGGGAAGATGTTTCTGATCTGATTGTAGCTGACCAATAGCTCCTCTGGACTAAGTTGTGAAAGAGGGCAGTTTGTAAGACTGCACTGCCAAACTGTATATCAAACTAGTTGTGATGACAAGGATACAATAAGGAATTGTTGCAGCTACAATGGAAGTACCGTACACATTTATTTTGATGAGTAGTAAGAGATGACAGAGGAGAAAATATAGGGAAATTGGAAATGCATAGTTGAGACTGATGTGTCATTTCTGTCTGGATGTTAGTTGAAGGCTTTTCGTTGTCATTGCAAGTAGAGAAGTCATATTCCTGTCAGTCATCATAGATGAATTAGAAAGAATGACTACTTTATTATTAGCAATTTTATTATGTTTTTACAGTATTTTCTTTTCTAATAGAAAAGATAGATGACAAGATAGAGATGAAGAAAGATGGATAATTCAATAGTTTTCGACACAATGCTTTGAGACTTATTTATAATTCATACAACTGATAAACTACATTTTATGCAAACAGCACATTTCTTTATGCAAGTCAATTTATTTCAAGAATTGCTGTGAACATCACCGGTGAAGCTGAATGACAACCAGCTGAAATGATTCCACCTGACTTCCAGGCTTACGGGTAGACACAAGGACCATGTGTGTGTGTGTGTGTGTGTGTGTGTGTGTGTAGACATTTGAAAATTGGATTTAAAATAAGTCGACGCGTCCGCTGTCCAAACACAGCTGTGCTTCCTCCCCCAACCGGCCCGGCGTTTTTTTTTTAGTGCTCTTGAGACCTCGATGAGCGAGAGAGAAGCACTTCCAGCAATCAGCTCTCCCCTTATTACCAAGTTAACCTCTGGCCTCCCCCCGTCTGCCTCTCTGGGCCCTGTGAGAGGACCACGGCCCAGACTCAGCTCCGCTTACCCCCAACCCCTCGCCTGCGCCCATCTGCCCCAGAAAAAGAGCACACTCCCTGGGTACAAGATGCGAGTGAGAATGAGGGGGGGGGGGGGGGGGTGTGGAGATGGAAGAGGGGAACTGTAAACAGATGTGTGCAGACTCAAGGGCTTTGACCTGGGCTAATCAGCGGTGAGGCCTGGACTAACACCCCGGCTTCCCGTGCCGACGTCTGACGTCGCTCGTAGGTGTAGAAGGGGGCAACACAAGAGTTATTTGCTAATGCTTTGTGTCAGTGAAGAAGCCGGGGGAGGAAGAGGAGGAGGAGGAGAAGGAGGAAGGGGGGTTGTGTCAGTAGCTGCTGAGTGATGTGGGAGTTCTACAGGGCTGTAGTCAGAAAGAAGACATTATAATGCATTATAATGGACTGATTTAAAGTGCCTTTTCGATTTAAAATGCCTAAACGTTACTTTTTGAAATGAAGCTGGAGTTGAAGAGTTTACTTGAAGTAATTATTGAATTTCTGTCTCTCACACTTTATTGCAAAGATTTCTCACATATCACTCTTTTTATTATGCAAATGTACACCATATATTTATATGCTCACATATCACTCTTTTTATTATGCAAATGACACTGTGAGAAATTTGGAATCAAGTACACCATATATTTATATGCTCACATGCACACACACACACACACACACATTAAATTTCATTCAGGCTTTTCGGTGAGAGAGGATTTGGATTTAATTTCCCGAAAACATTTTTTATCACATCTCTTATTGGCATGTGGGACTAGACTAATTCTAAACATGTGTGGCATTCACACACACACACACCCCGTATCCCTCCAGGGCACACTTTTGTGTGAACGGTATTGCCAATTAAGCAATGCTAGTAATTATCATTTGGTAGAATTGAGAAGGAGGGACAATAAAATATGTGGGTCACGATGAAACACAAAACGATTAAAGCAAGTTAGATCATGTGAGAAATCATCGAGACAGCCTTTTTTTTTTAAATTCCAAAGCATTTTATGTGAAACCCAAGCCATGTTTTCTGTGGATGGGGCAGCTTCTATTACAGAAGTCTGCCTCTCCGTTTCAAGAATGTTGAACTTTCTGAGGGTGTCTTTAAACCCAGGACTCTCTTCTCTCCTGCACAAGGGAGGAAAACTTAGGACACCCCTCTCTCATCAATAAACATTCTGGCCAAAGAGTACAATGGAAAATGTATCATGGCTTCAGTCGCAGCTCCTAGTTTGCATTGATATCTCTAAAACCTATACATTTTCACTCTGATGTGCAGTGCTGTGCTTAGAAATCAAATCCCTTTTCTGTATTTATGACAAGTTTACAATATGATGCAGATTGTTTTTTGTTAAAGAAATATGTATAAAATGTTTTTTTATATTACATACATAAATAGTTTTAATGTTGAATTAGACCATACACACATTACTACAAAGCCAGTGGTGCCCTACAATTGAATCAGAGGAGATCACACAGTCCATGTCTACAGTGAGTATAGAGTAGACCCTTGTGTGAGGTTGCAAAGAATGCCAGGATTGTTCTGAACACCCCAACTCAGCTTCTCAGTGGCACAGCACTGATGGGTCTCACGGAGTATAATGGGGATTGGAGACTCAAGCAACATTTAACTCTTGTCTTCGTGACATTTGCGGTAGCCGATTTAGCACCCCTGGGGGCAAATGCTAAAGAGGCCTCAGAGGTGAGATGCATGTTTGTAAAAATGTAGGATCGCTTTGCAGCGACGAAAACGTGAATTGTGAACATTCCTCCGAGGAGTTTTTTGGCTCTCGTCCTTGTGGCTTTCCCAATGCCAGAGTTCCAATTAAGGCATTACGGTAATAGCTCCAAGGGCACCTATTAAACTCTTATTTTCTTTCCTTTGCTGTATCATTATTTAAGGCTTGTATGGACTGCAATACATGGCCTCATAATCAGGCAATATATCTACCAATGCCTGTAATCTTTGTAATACATCTACCAATGCCCGTAATCTCACTGGAATGCTTCTTTATAACACACATTGTGAAATTATAAATAGAATTACACAGGTCCTGACTCTTCTGGGGTGAAACATTAACATGAAACCACATAACTTTTGCAATTAGTAAAATGGTTTTAATAAATAAATAAATAAATTGTTTTGTTGTAAGATTGTAAGATGTTTTCATAGACAACACAGGATGGTTGTAAATTGACTTAGCCACCCAGAGACAATTGTGGAAATGTTTCGCAGGGCAGAAATGAATTATGCCACAATAATTAGGACTGCCGGTGCCTGGGCTGAGAAAGCTTTTTAGACAATATGGAGCTATTATCCACTTTGAGAGCTTATAATGTGCTTATTCAATTACAGTGCCTCACACAGCACCAATTAAGATATCAGTGTGGGGTTTTGACAGGAAACACAACAGCCCTCATTCTTATATTTACACATTATCCCAAGCTGCTCCCAACACGGAAGCATATCATTCCAAATGTCATCCCATGGCATCATTTGTGCTTCTGTAAACGTCGGCACTTATAGGGATTTTTGAGGAGCTCACAGCAACATGTCTGCCCTAATTTGGTTACAAAGTAAACAAAACAAAAAATGAGACACTGAGTGTTTTGACACCAGCAGTTACCATCAAAAAGAAGGTATTAAAAAAGTATGTATTGAACTTGGTATCTCTTTAATCAATTAGCATATCTTTACAGGTGCCCTGCCACACGTATTTCATTACTTTGTGGTAATGTCTGAAGTTCTCAGAAAATCAAAAATTGATCACACTCCAAAAAATCTTTTTCTTGCTGGTTTATTTCATTAGCAACAAGTGTAAATGAACAAACGTTTCAGCCTTATGGCCTTCGTCAGTGTGTCTGAAGTTCTACCATGGACATTTTTTGTGGAAAACATGCCTTGGTTACCTTGTTTCAAGCCATTCTAGCGTATAGAAAGCCTGCAGGAAGACTCAGCTCGATTTGCGCCAGTTCTCATTAATATTCAACAAGCTAAGCTGCTTGACTCTGATTGGCTGACAGCTAGTCGGTTTCGTCCATAACATGACAGCTGTTATCAACTAATTTTACCTTCATGACATGAACTTAGCTTGTCTAGCGAGTGCTAGCATTGTCCAAATGGGCAATAAACTTGCTAGGCTAGCGAGTGCATTAAACCTGTATAACATAGCACTTCCTTGAGTTGACAATAACGTTTTACTTACGGACTGTGCACTGGTCGTAGACTGCCGCGATGGTAGCCTACTGCTTCAGGCTTCAACAGCAACCTTTTTGCAAAGCCTGTGACATTGTTCCAAAAAATGAACTGAAGCCATTCCTCAAGTCTGGGTTCTTGGGCAAAATGCATCGTTGAAGTTCTATTTGTGCATAGCACACAAGGCCGTTGACATTCAGCCATCCTTGCATACGAAAACTGTCACAGAGCTAGACGAATTCGGTGGGCACGGACTTGAGCTCATGAATAGTAGCTCAATCAATTCCACGTCAAACTGAGGAGCTTTTGCAATTGGCCTAATTTCTCCACTTATTTATTTTCAGTGGCTAGAGCTGACAGAGGATGTAGCTGTTCATTTTCACATTCACGACATAGCACAAACACATATGAACCTAACATATTTTAAAAAATAAAAAGTAAAAACGGTTTTGTGTGGCAGGGCACCTTTAATCATCGTGTTCTTCAGAGTTGGATTCATGGCCCCAGCCGTGGCGCAACTGGCTTGGGCACCTGCACCGTACGCCGGTGACCCGGGTTTGATTCCCGCCCTGTGGTCCTTTCCAGATCCCACCCCGACTCTCTCTCTCCCACTCACGTCCTGTCAATCTCCACTGTCCTATCCAATTAAAGGCATAAAAAGCCCCCCCCCCCCCCCCCCCCCAAAAAAAAAAAGAGTTGGATTTAGTCACAGGTATGCGGCAAATGGTTTCAGGTAGAGCGATCCAGCATGCGGTAGTCCTTTGATCTCAGAGAGGGCCGAGCCCCAAACGTCTAGCGTGTCAAACACAAACTGGCAATTTGATTAATGCACTTAGTCATGGAGCAGAAGCACGTGAAACTGTGCCGGTGGCCGGATGCACCAAACGCTCGGGCCAATCAGAATTGAGAAAGGACAGCGGCAGCTGCACAGGTGTGTGGGGGAGACTCTGCGTTTGGCCATGATACACTGTGGCCTGCTCGAGCAGGCGCTCAGATTACCCTGCCCACGCATCCTCGCTGAAAAACGTTACGGAGGGCGTGGGCGAGCTCTCACCTGAGGCGTACCTGGCAGCCCAGGAAGAGGTGTCACTCATGCTCGGGGTCTCTGGGTCGCCCAGGTTGCTGTTTTTCTTAGAAACTCGATCGTCTCGGTGACAAGGCACGGGGAGCAGATTAAGAATAGAAAGAAAAGGAGGGTAGCGGAGGAGTCCAACAAAAAAGAAAAGGGGGGAGGGGGGCAAGGGATCGCCTTGCACCTCTGAGCTACTACGCGAGTATGACACAAGAGAGCGAGAGAGAGAAAAAGAGAGAGAGAGAAAGAGAGAGAATGCGTGGTGGTGGTATGATCAAACATGGCCCATCTGCCGTGGCCCATCCATTGTTCATCTGCCTTGTCTTGTCACCTCTCCTCCATCTTTGGTATGGTCTTTTCAGGGCCTCAGAGTTCAGCCACACTCCGCACTTCTAAGCAGGTCAGGAATTGTGTTCACAGACAATGACACCTCGGAGACAAAAAAAAAGCGTCATGGACACAATGGCCACTGTCACCGCACTTCCATACTGCACTCGCCCCCACACATGCACAAAAAATAACATACAAAAGAAATCATATAGCGGACACTCCCAAAGGATAACAAAGAAAAGTATACGTTGGTGACAGCCATTTTTTTTACAGAAAGGGAGTATGCATTAGTGTGATGGGATCTCAGGGGGATAGTCAAATAAGTGACTCTTCACTGAGTTCATAGAGTTGTTTGTGACATCAACACAAAGGGCGGCACACATGAAGTTAGAGGACAATAGTGGGCATAGTGGGCCGTAACATCAAATGCAATGACACTCACACAGTGGCCGTAGTGTAGCCACCCCTTCATCTCTGCGAAGTCACCGTGATATTTACACAATCAGACGTTACTGCAGCTATGTTTCTTAACTTTTATACTTTTGTTGTTGACTGCTGACAGTGTTTTTTTTTCCTTTGCTTCAATCCAAGACAGAAATTGGTAAATAGGAAGAAATGATTAGACTGATGATGTTTGTAAATATTTAGTGATTCCACCATGTGTATCTGTTTATTTGCTAAAATGAAAAAAAGAGTCTTCATAGCATTTAAGAGTCTTCATAGTGTGTGTGTGTGTGTGTGTGTGTGTGTGTGTGTGTGTGTGTGTGTGTGTGTGTGTGTGTGTGTGTGTGTGATGTGCGTGTGGTGTGCGTATGTGTTTGAGAGAGAGAGAGAGAGAGAGACAGGGTGTTTGTGTGGTGATTCTGACAATGTGCGTTACTCTTCGCTCTGTGATTTGTGAGTCGTGATGCTTAAGTTAGGGTAGACTGCACACACTCATTTCGCCGTGGAAACCACAGCCATCCAAAGCTGTAGTCTGGCACCTCATTATCATAGCTTCCATGCCAGGAATGTGTTGCGTTAGACAATTTTTTTCCCCCCAACATGGACATGCGACTTCAAAAAGACACAACTTTAAATGTACAGACTTTCATGCCACGAGGGTTGTTTGTGGATTTGCTTGTTCAGAATCGTGTCAGCTCCTTCGAAGCTCATTTAGATAATGACTTTTTTTGTTGTTGTTATGTTCGGTTTCTTTTTTCTTTTTTCACGTAACAGTAATCACAAAAATGCTTGTGAAAAGACTTAATGAGAGTTCTCTGAGTGTAACGCATTGAAATTGTCCCCGGCTCTCCATTAAATGTCGCAGAACCGTTTACAGACCTCAGACATCCTTACAGAGACCAAAAGCACTTCAAAGAAAGAGCGTTTAGGGAAATGTGAATAGCAGACATTTTGTTGTGACAAATAATGTATCTGAAGGCTTTTCAGTCTTTTGTCCTCCTGTTTAATATATTGTTAACAGCAGTAAAGGAATGAGACTCTCACACAAATATCATTTGTCAATTCACTGGTATGGGAACCAAACACTTAAGGACTGTTTTGTGAGAAAATGAAAAACAGTTCAGTCCTTGGACTAAACTATGAATACATTGAAAATTATATTTTAACAATATTGTCTCAATCATAAACTTAAAAGCAAATAAATAAATTTTGATGCTGTTTCTGAGTGCTTATTGTTTTCTAAAGCTTTGGTTTTAATCATAAAACAGTGTGTGCTTTTGGAAAACAACAGCAATTGTGTTTGTTCAAGAAGAAAGAATTGATAAATAAATCCTATACAAAATTAAAAAGACACTACTTCTGGCTGGGTTTTCCATGGCAGAAAAAACACCAGCTGCACATTCACCACATCAAACATGTCTGAGCTAGTCACATTAATCCCTCGTAAATTTGACAATAATTACACTATGAATTGTATCAAATTACCATCAGTATATAATCGAAATTTAATCAAATCCATATTTAACAAAAATATAAACGCAACCCATTTTTCCTGAGTTGACATAAAAGGCTTTTGCACAGAACATCTTATTTGTTCACAAATTTGGTCAAATCTGCACTTCCCCTTAACATTGAGGTCATGGGTAACAGCTCAGTTGGGTCGTCCTATAGTCAGCTTGCCATTTTCACACTCCTTCAAGCCTTATGGCATCAGTGGCATTATGTTGTGATAAAACTGCTTATGTTAGAATGGCCTTTTATTCTGACCAGTCCAGGGGGGCATCTACTGTATGCAATAAACATGCCTATCAATCAACATCTTTTGATGTGTCACACATGTCAGTTAGATGATCTTGGTGAGGGTGAAGTGCTCACTAACAGTTTTTAACACATTTTTGAAAAAAAATTGAGATAACTATGCCTTTTGTGTAAATTGAATCTATCTATCTATCTATCTATCTATCTATCTATCTATCTATCTATCTATCTATCTATCTATCCATCCATCATCCACCCACCTATCCATCCTCAATTATAGCCTCCAATTATAGCGTCTCAGGCAACGGTTCCCTCCACCAGCAACTGTTTCTACCTACCTAGCTACCTATTGTAGATTTATTGACGCTGAACCTGACAATTTTCTGTTTCCAAAACGACCTGTCTCACACAGACCTCTCACATCTCGCTCCCTAAGAGGGTTTAGGGAGCACATCAGGAAAGGGGAGGGTGACCATGGGTGGGCTGAGGTGAGGTGGTATGTGTGTGTGTGTGTGTATGTGTGTGTGGTGTGTGAGGGCGTTGGTTGTGTCCAGTGCCAGAGAGGGGGGGGGGGGGGCGCTTCCACCTTGACCATAAACTCAGAGCGTGACATAATTGATTGGCCTCTCCAGCGCTGGCAGTCTGGCCTTGAACGGTAGCTATTTCAGGTGAGACAGCAAATACAAATGCCCTCTGGAGGATCTTTTTTTAAACACAGACACACACACACACACACACACACAGACCTAGAATGGAATAAAGGGAATGCAATGTATTTTACTGCTAAATGTCACTGCCATAAAAAACAGCATTTGGCGAAAAATGTTCTGGGTTGAACTTTATGTTCTGTCTGAAATGAAGTAACGGTGCTGCAGGAAAAAAAAAACACTTCACAGATCAGACCAAACGCCCAGAAGGCACATCTTCATAATAACACACCCAATTATAGATAATGAGCTTATGGTTTAACCACTTCTTATTAAGCTCTTAATAACCGTCATAAAAGAGGCTTGAATTGTTATGCTACTGTATTTATTTATTTATATATGGCGCATGTGGCATCTCATATTGCTGTAACCATATAAGGCATATTTCAACGTCATGTTGCCTGTTTGTTTTATTGCTGTTATGTGCTCAGCAAATGGGGAAATTGTTTCATTTTGTTCCCATGCACATAAAATGCAAACCACCCTCAGAAATGGGACATGTTCAGCTACCTACTATCGAGTGCTCCCCAAGATGATTCCAGTGCTTTCAGTGTGGGATGTCTTGTATTGGAAAAATGCCACAGTCGAAATGCCTAAGTGTAATTTGGTCCAATTCTGAGAATTGCAATGGTATGTCATAACGCTAACCGCAAAACTTATCATTCCCGAAGCACGACGATTTCCAATAAAATAGATGCTCCCCTTGGGATTTCGTCAATCGCTCTTCCACGGACGCCACATCCAACTGGCTGTCATAAACAGGAATCAGATTCGGAATGAACACTTGAGGGAAGGAGGAAAATGGTCCTGATCACCCAGGAAAGTGTGCCAAATTCAGTCCAGTTCAGCAGCAAGTTCTGGAATTGAAGGATCTATCAATGGAAAAGCAAAATGGATAGAAATATATCTGGACATAGATGTTAGATGATACATAGTGGATTTCTTCTATGGTCCTAGGGCTGTGTATCCCTTATAATGTATGACAATGTTATATAAACAACTATGTGCCCCCGATATTTCTGTGATATTCTGAGGAAGTATTGGGGTCTTGTTATGATAATAACCTTCAGCCTACCTGAAATTCATGTGGAGAACATAGCATAGTGAGATCAGGAGGGGAAAGAGTCCCTCTGCGTGTGTAAGAACCTGGGTCGGAAAAGCTCTATACGTGGGTCAGTGAGTGCATAGAGTTTGGACCTGGTCCACAATGGAACCGAACCAAACGGGAAATACTCCCAGATCCGAAAAAGAACCTCAGCAGCCATATCACTACCCTATACTTTTAGAATCCTTTCCCCCTCTCCAACCCTATTTGCCTCTTTGTGTAAAAGTCTGTCACAGGCGTAGCAGGGATGTTAAGCTGTCTTGGTATTGCATGAACACCCAACACCTCCACCTCCTGTGCCAGTTGTTTGTAGTGAAAGGCCAAAGGACTGGACATCCATACTCTCTCAGAGACCGATAGGTTTTACATTTTTAAGTATTTGACAGACAAAAGCAAGCTCTGTGTATACATATGCAATGAGTAGGAGTGCAAATCACCAAGGTCCACAGGCCTGTTGACATCCAGGAGTAACTCACTTAGTGCAGTGTTTTGTGTGTGTCTCCAGACCATCCATTCTCTTCTAAAAAGAGTTTTTCCTCTCAGAAAGCACACAGCAATGTTTTTTCTTTTCGTTTTTTCGAGCGGAGTATATGCATGAGCATCTGTTGGCTGATTTACTCTCCCCACCACTACCCTTTTGCATTTCATCCTCTGCCATGTTGAACACCTGGGACCTCCCGAGCCGGAGACACACACACACACACACACACACACACACACGTCCGTAAAGATGCCAAGGCAGCACTCCAGCGCCGAACGATAGGTGATAGCTCCCCCGTGAGCCGTGCTCTGGATACCTGCCCGCTAACGTTGTCCTCCAGTTACTCTATCCATCACAGCCGTACGTTATACCTCCAATAAATCATCCTCAATCGACTGCGGGACAAGGTGAAATCCCCCCACATAAATCTGGTATTAGTTTTTAGGCTCGCACGCTGGATAATCCTAAACGGCCATGGCTACACGAGAACAGCGTGTCTTGCAGATGTACTATAAATATTTTTCAACCAGCCCGGTCGTTTTGTTTCTTTTTCGGAGGCGGACGGCGGGAGTAGGGGGCGTAAGGAAGTAGACCAGTACGAATACACAAAGGAAGGAGAAGAGTGTGAAGTGGAATGTTGGCCTTCGACGGGAGTCGACGGCCCGTCTTTTTATGCACCTACAGCATTTTTCGATTCCAAAATAAGCTATTTGGAGGCACCAGACATAGCCACTCAGAGACTTTCTTCCACAGATAGACTTCAGTTGGGCTCTAGGAACATGGAACATCATAGGGGTGCTAAATAAATGTCAGCGTACATCTTTATTGGTTGATGGATGTGCTTTGTGGTAAAAAATAACACAATAAAGAAAAAAACAATAAAGCCCCATGATATATTAGTTTATTTGAAATAAATGCATTTTTACATCAAAACCAAATAAATAAGTGACAGCAGAACAATATCAACAATATCTTCAGTGATGCACTAACGACCAAGTTAATTTATTAAATATGTATTAATATTGATATTGCAATTAAAGCAGAACATTGAATCTTAATATGGGATTCACAACTTTAATGTCTACAAGCCAGAACGATAAGCTGTGACCCACAAAAGTAATGACTGTACAACTTTGTGTAACTATGTAAAGGTTGTCACACGTATCTGTATCCGTATCAGATGCCACCCGTATCTGTTGATGTGTCACTCTCTGACCACACAGTGACTCACTGTCCTCATCTATATGTAGACACACACATGCACACACACACACACTGTAAAACACAAACGCACACACATATACACATATATTATAGAACACACATATACACACACACTGTACAGAACATACATATAATATACACCACACACACACACATTCTCTCTGACAGCAGGTGGTGTATGACATGTCTGCACCTGAGAGCCAACCAGCTTCCTGAGCCAGTTTATCCATTGCTCTGGAGCGCCGCCTCAGCATGCCGTTATTGCTGGTGTTTAATGGCTGCCTTCGTCACATATTACACACACACTCACACTTTTTTCCCTCCCCTCGACACCCCCCCCACACACACACACACACCACCCCCTCCTACCCCCTTATCCACCCCCCCCACACACACACAACCTCTCCTTCTCCCCCTCCACCCCTTCACAAGCCACAGAAGTTCCCTTTCTGTTCCTATTTTTAAGTACAAGTGATCTCAATTAAGGACCTCCATGAAGGCTGAAGGCGGCAGACAGTCATGACTGTGGGAGCTGAAGGAAATTGTCTTTGTACACCCCCGCCAGCTTCTCAACCCCCCCTTCTCCGACCACCACCTCCCTCACTCTTACCCAACTCCATCAACCCCCCCCCCCCCCCCAACAGACACACACACACACACACACACACACACACATGGCTCGTTCCCTTTTGCCGCAACAACTCCCCCACACACACACAGCGCACACACATTCTCGACGTTCTGCTTTCCAGGCAAAGCCAATGGGACTCCCCGGAGCCAAAACACACACCAAGAGGAACCATGGTGGCGAGTCGTACCTGGTTCTTGTGCTCAGATCTCCATGCATTCGCTCCAACTTGCCGCATAACCCCCACCCCGCCATACACACACACACACACACACCCACTCTCTCTGTCTGGGAGCGTCGTCTCAACACAACATGATACTTGACCTTCACGTGGCTGCAATGGCTCTCAGCTGCCTCAGTCCGTACACTTCTGCTGCCGCTGCTGATGTTTTGGCAGCGGCCAGGTTCGAAGAGGGCCCTCTCTCCTCCTCAGCAGTGATGAGGTCACTAACCCGTCAATGACAAACGGTAATTACGGGCTTAGATCAAATCTGGGGTTTGGGATAAGCTTGAGGAGGTCTTTCTGATGAGGTAAGGAATATGATTTCTCTACATGTATCATGTTTTTTTTTTTTTTTTTTTTTAAACAGCTTTTTTTTTTTTTTTTTGGTCGGTTCTCTTTTTTTCCTTCCTATGAGCTTGAATTTTGCTCGTCTGCCAAGGATGGAAAGAAAGCGTTTGAAAACGGGGAAGGTTCCGTGGCCCCATCAAACCACTCCGCACATAAAGCCATAATTAAGTGACTTGAAAAATGCACCACTGTGAAATGGAGCCTCGATCCAGGGTCTTAAGTGGCTGTACTTTTCCTCTCAAGCGATGAAGGAACGCAAAAAGAGAGGGGGAGAGGGAGAGTGAGGAGTTGAGGGAGGGAGTGAAAGAGACAGGGAGAATGAGAGAGAGAGAGAGATGGAGAGAGAGGGAGATGGAGAGGAAGAGTGAGTGCAGTGGCAGTGTAGCACGTTACATAATCCTAGGCTTATGATTCTTAAAGAGGGTCATTTGGATATCATTACAACCCCACCAGCACTGAGATGAGTTGAGCTGGGCTGTGTCTGTTTTTGTTTTCATTAGCCATCGACAACGAGTGCTTTGTCTCGTGTCATCTTTCCTAATGAGGTGTGGAGTGTCAGAATGTGTGTGTGTGTGTGTGTGTGTGTGTGTGTGTGTGTGTGTGTCTCTCTATGTGTGTCTATATGTCTGTATGTGCATATTTATGTTTGAGTGTGTATAACTGTATGGTTTACAAAGTGCATCATCTTAGGGAGAATCCTCAAACTTCCCCACCCCCAACCCCTTGCTCATACAGTGAGATCTGTCATCCCCATCACCGCCATCAGCAAACTGTTTTCCGCCGCGTTCTTCTGCTACCCCACAGCAGCAGCAGGATATACTTTTGTCCCCCTTTCTCTCTCCCTCCCTCTGGTCTATTCCCAGTATCACATGTCACTTCATCCAGCTACGCTTGGACCCCTGAGGCACGTTTGGGGTCCCAATCGGGGAGGTCTAGAGCCGTTTTAGCAGTTTCAGATTAGGTGGCAAAACCTGTGGTCAGTGGCAAAACAGGAAGTCCATGTTCCCACTCGCGGTGTCGACGGATCCTGCAGCTCACCCCCATTGCGACACATTAAAAGCCAACTGTGCAGACCTCGCTTTCATCCCTGATGAGATCAAACAATGGGCTCTCACTGTGACTGTGGCTGGGCATTAACTCTCTGTTCAGTGAAGGATTGAAATAAAGGCTCTGTGTGTATATATATATATATGTGTGTGTGTGTGTGTGTGTGTGTGTGTGTGTGTGTGTGTGTTTGTGCATACCCCACACTGATTTTGCAAACAGATGGTGGCCATATACTGTACAGCAAAGTGGAGTCAGATGTAACAAATGTGCTTTGATAGCTCGAGATTGAATGATCTAAAACCCTGTGCGCGCGAGAGAGAGGGAGGAAATGAGGACAGCTGACAAATTTCTATCAAAGAATCAAACAAGTTCCATCATCTTATGAAAAGCCTCATAAATGACAGATTGTCAGAGTTGGATTTATTAATGACTGTTATGTGTCTGCTTTTTTTTTTTTTTTTTTTAAAAGCAGTTGCAGTCATAAATTCAAATTTTAAATCAAAAGTTTTTTAAATTTTTGAATTTCATTGAAAGGTTCCTAGTTTCTAGACTTCTGTGTCCTCTTTGCTGTGGTGTTGAGTGAAGTGAGTTTGCCTGAAATGATACTTCCAGGCCCATAGATTAACGTACAGTGCATGTTCAGCATGGATGAGTTTAATACTGTTATGACTTTAATTACAACTATTCCCATTTAACCACCCATAAATTTCGAGCTCATCTTTTATAATGTTGGATGATCGGAGCCATATTTTTGGAACTCTGGGCGGAAGAGGAGAGAAAATTGTAACTCAATCGTTCCCCCAGTGTTCTTTTTTTTGTGTGCCCACTTTCATAACGACGTGCCAGATGCGATTCAATGGTTTCAGAGACGTTTTTTCTAAAGCCCTCCCACAATTTTTACCCTGTCAACCATACACCGCGCACCCACCCGCCCCCACAGACTCACACACTTTCATACACTCACTCTCATACACTCACTCACACACACACACACACACACACACACACACACACACACTCTGCGTGTATCCCCAAACCAAGGGCCTCCTGGAGAGCTAACTCAATGGCACTCATCATCACTGTATCACACTGTCCCACTGGGGAATACTCATGCATGTTTTACATCTGTGTGTCTGTATGGGGATGTGTTTTTTTGTCACGTCACAGTTCACTGACTCATTTCTTCTGAGTAGAGGTCAGTTCTAACTACTAGGCAAGGGAAGTTTATTTAGACAGAACATTTCATACACAGAGGCAATTCAATGTGTTTAACAAGTTCACCTGTGAGTAAAGTTCTCCGAAGTTCATATGTTAAACCAAAGTCTACCAGTGTGTATAGGACATGTTTAGCCACAACTACAGCTTAAGCTTTTCTGCGAGTAAAGCACAGGTTCATCTGTGAGTTAAGTGTAAGTTCTTCTATGTGTGAGTACAGCCTATTTCTACTTGTGATTTAAGCACTCCTCTATGAGTAATGTATAAATACACTTGTATGAGTACAGCCTACTTTTACCTGTGATGAAAGCATATAAGTTCCTCTATGAGTAATGCATAAGTACACTTGTGTGAGTAAAGCCTACTTGTACCTGTGAGGAAAGCTGGCAAAGACAGCAGCTGGTGCCTGGTGTGTGGCTCAGTCCACTATACATCCCTCTAGCCTGAACAATGACCACTCTGTGGACTTGCCTACATCATGCTGCTTTGCTATGCATGGTTTAGATGCAGAAACGCAGGTGGCCTCTCTGTTAATGCCATATTATGTCAGCGCCCAGATAAAGCTGTGAAATCTACGGCTGATGGCCTGGGAGTCTGCATGCGCATGTGTATGAGATCTTTGCCCGTATAGAGGGGAAAGGTTGCCACCTACAGCATTTGTTAAACAGCAACGTCTGTCCTGTCAGCTCTCAAATTAATATTTAGAACAAACATGCGAGAAAGAATAAGACACAGCATACAACCACTCTATAAGGAACACTTTTTAGCAGTTAGTCCTTTTTGTATCTTTTTTTTTTAAACACAGTGTTAGTGTTGTTCAGTGTAAATTGTGAAGTGTTCTTTTTTTTGCCTATTCTAACAGTAAGAGCTGAATGCGAGGGCAGAACATAAAAGGCATGGAGGATGGCTCCTCCAGATGTCGTGTCATTATGTCTCACCCCCTGGTATTAGCTCAGCGTGGCTCGGGGTGACTCAGGGCTTTTCAGACGGTGATGTGGACATTCCCCCCCTTCTGGCCTGACTGACTGACTGACTGCTGATGTTAAAAAAGGTCGAGGTCCAGCAGTTAGAGGACTTCATCGGAGCCTTCCAGCACCAGATCAACTAGTTGAGTGATGTTTTATAACAGTAGGAGTGACAAAAAATGTCTAAATCAATGGGGTTTGTGTATTTTTAACTCAAACATTTATACTTTGACCATAATAAGTGATAATGGGACCATCATTTTGAACTCATAACTTTTGGTTGGCATTATGAAAAAGCAGTTCTGCAGTCTTGTATTGTCACCCAGATTGGGGGTGAATCAGCTGCACAATAGGAGCAGTAGATGTGGTGTGCTTGTCCATTCCAAGAATGTGATAAGAAAATACTGCTGTCCAATGATTGCAAAAGGGTGTTTTTTTTTGTTTTTTTTTTTACAGTAATAGCCAAAAAACAAGCTACTTTGCCATGCTAGCTGCAGCAGACATGAATTCAGAGGAAACTGAACTGGCCTTTTGAAGCATAAAATGGATCTTCTTTTGAGGAGCTGAAGCACTGAAACTTTCTTTTCCCTATGGGGGGCAAGTTAACAGATCTCAGAGTTCCCATGGGTGTGATGCTGGTGCCAATATATTTTAGCATTTTAGGGAAAGAGAAATGGCATTTTTGAGTTGATCTTTGAAAAAAAGAAAAACATGATTGTGTTACTGCCTCAGTGAATTTTATTGAATTTAAGACGTTACATGTAGTGCAAAGATAGACCTGATTAGGTCACAAAGACCCACCTGTTGCATCAGAAATGAAAGTGTGTTTGTGACTATTTATACTTGATATAGCATAAGAAGAATCAGACATTAGACAAATTGCAGAAAAAGTTTATGGAAAATTATCATACAGATATGTATATATTTTTCACTGAACAAAGTTAATGTAGCCTACACTAAAGATAGGCTATCACGTGCCCAACTCGCATCAGCATAATGACTGCCCGGTGCTGTAGCTATATAAACCACAAAAAGGACCAACACGAGAAATCCTCGCCTTCAAAGGCTAACCACATTTGGGGCAACAAACAGTTTGCCGTCTGCGCTTGTTTCGTCCAACCGACCGCAATCTTTTGAATTTCACGAACCTCTAACCTCAAACTGCAAGCCCCTGTCTTTTTTTTACAAGCAGGAGATTCAGTCAGAGATAACTTTACACAGTTGCGATTCTCTACTACAGAGAATACGCAACAAAGTGTTAATTTATGTTTTTATTTTCTGATTTTAAATGGTAGAGATGGATTAGGCTAGATTAAGTCATAGGTGATTTTTGCGTTCATCTAGTGAAATATTAACGTTATTCATCTGCACTCCATGGACTGTCTAAATACATACATCGTCTCCTATTTTCATATTATTAAATGTAACAGACGATATTTTGAAAACGAGCTGATATTCTACTTTTAAGAAGCATGGTACAGAGACTTCTTTACTTTATAATACGTTCAGGGAGAGTCAGCTAAAGTCCCTTGGACTGGGCGCTGTAGCCCCGCTTCGACACTCCTGCCACTTCCGAGTCCTATTTCAAACTGGCAAGAGAGTTTAGAAGCGCGGCACCCTCGGCAAGAGAGGAGTCACTGACAAACGCTCTGGAGAAAAGTTTTGACTTGAACATTTTCCTCCGGATCGCCTACCTTTTGTTAATCTAGAGCGTTGTGATGCGTATTCCCGTAGATCCCAGCGCAAGTCGGAGGTTCAGTCCCCCGTCTAGTAGCCTTCAGCCCGTGCCGGTGAAAATGAACGATGTGAACACCACTACCACCACGGGACAGCAAGACGCGACCGTGCCCAGGCTGCGCCCGCAAGAGAACCGTTCCATGGCCGAAATCATCGCAGATCACCCTGCCGAACTTGTTCGGACGGACAGTCCAAATTTCCTTTGTTCTGTTCTGCCTTCTCATTGGAGGTGCAACAAAACACTTCCCGTGGCGTTCAAGGTAAGTCGCCTTTTTTTCTAACCAGCTACCGATTATCTTAATGACATTGATTTCAATGACGTTATATTAAGTGTTAATATATAATTCAAGCTATTATAAACACATTAATGCATTGGCCTACGACTTTTGTACCAGTAGTTGGTTAGCCTACTCTTCTGTTCTGTTCTTACCTGAAGTCGGCTGCGCTGAAGCGCTGTTTGAAACTGAAACTTGGAAGGTGCGCGCACCATATCAGCCTGCTATGCGTACCTATTGTGTTCAGTCTGCCCTGTCTCCATACTTTATTAACCTGTGCCAACTTTTAAATATTTTGAGTGGACGCTGCATTTGAAACTCCTCTCCACGGTATATAAAACGCTGTGGGTATAGGGACATTTTATTCTAAAAGCGGGTTAACGCCTAACAGACTGTGTCTACATGTAATATTCAAATAGCTGAACATAGCACAGAAGAGGTAAGGATAATTATCCCAGCGTACTAATGGCATGAATGTGTCGGTCTATCCTCCGAGATATAACTCATGACCTAATCAAAAGCTTTCCGTTGATCTGTCTTCCCTCAAGGATGTTGGTACACTGGCTACAGTCACCACAAACAGTGAAACTATCTGTATCTCGTAAATAACTTTATTATATAGTTTATATACTATTTTCAATTATTAGGCTGCTTTGTCATGGATAATTTCGCCTCTGATGATATATGTATTTTTAAAATATTTTTGAACATATTTATGCACTGTTTTTAATATTTGCATTTTGAAGGTTAAGCATTACATTTACATTGCACATTTATCATTTTTTAAAATCTGCTATTAGTTTGGCAGTAAATATATTAAGCATGGACTATGAATAAAAAAAATACATCTACATTTTCTAATAATGAGTTGCTGAGGTCCACACAGGATGATCTGACAAATGTTCTGTAATGCACCAAACAGTATAGAATGACATAATAATTGACCCATTCACTGCCAGGTTGTTGCACTAGGGGAAGTAGCTGACGGGACCACGGTCACAGTGATGGCTGGCAACGACGAGAACTACTCGGCCGAGCTGAGGAACGCTTCTGGAGTTATGAAGAATCAGGTTGCCCGCTTCAACGACCTCCGTTTTGTGGGAAGGAGTGGAAGAGGTCAGTCCAATGCACCAAAAAATGTACAATGTACAAACAGGGTTCAACGCCATATTTGACATCAGCCCTTCCTCATCCCAACTGGCTCCATAAAGGCCCCAAATAGGTCTCAAAGTCTGTGAAGGCATTTTCTTCACAAAAACAAACTAGTAGGAACACCAATTAAAATATACCATTTGTCAGTGCAGTAGCCTTAACAAATTAACAAAATAAAATCTGAGATAAATTATGTCAGAAAAGCAAGATTAAGAGGTAACTTAATTATAAATTAAATGGAAAAAAAGAAGACTATAATAACCAGTCTGAGATGAGCTCACAGTTTGAGATTGACAACCAGTCCACTGTATCATGTTGCATCATGCTCAAAGGCAACACTTCCACTCAATGTGTCTCCAGCCCTGTCAATCTAACTAAATCCTGTTTATCATCTCTCATGACATTATCGTTCATCTATTGTTCAATCTGTATTGGTCAATCAGGATTTCCTTGCTGGTACATATTGTGTAAGAGATCACAAATTGCAACATAATATAACATAATATAAACAATTATGTTTGACCAACATGGAATTCAATGCCACGCTGGCCCCACTCTTAAATCACTGCCCACACCAGTGAAGTTTAAACAAGTATGAAATGTGCTGCATTTTGGCTGTGTAGGACATCTGACTCATCGGTGCCTGTCCTGTGCTGTTGATTCAGATAGCGTTCACAGGAAGTGATGAAACAAGATGTCACAGCCTAGGTTGGAAAGCATAGTCAGCAACATCCTCACAAAATTGTGGCATGTCTAACTGGCTCAGTCTGTTTCAGTCAGCAATCAATCTATCACCCTGACTGGATCATTGCATAGTTTCAGTAACAAAGTCTTGGTGTAAAATATTTGTGCCAAAGGTGTTTTAGGAGCCATGCTTGGCACACATTTTCTGTTGAAGAGGGTGCATGGAAAACCTAGTGTGGTGTTCAGCAGCACTTTTGAACTGTAAAACAAACTTTATTTCAGTACGTTCTAAGCGTTATTGGATTCATACTCTATATCTGCACTAGAACATGTCTGTGAATTTACCTCAGTGAAGTTGCATCAGACCAACGTCATCAGACAGAAATGGTTACAAAGATGAATATATGAATGAAGCGTATAATCAAACATGGCACATGAACACAGCAAGATTCACAATTAAGCACAACAAAGTTCACTTTTCAGTCTAGAAGTGCTGCTGCATTCACGTGTCATGGGTCATGCAAGGTGACTCTACGAGGTGCCATTTGTTTTTATGTACTGATGAAGGCATGGAGACAGCATAGGGAGCATTCCCTGAATTACTCCCTGTGTGTTTGCCCAGACGGCAGATCAGTTACGAGCCTGTCTCACTTACCACATCACAGGCACACAAACAGGGACAGTGCATGCAGAGGAACAGGTTCATTTTACTTGTCTAATGAGATAGAAGGAGAAGTAGTGGTGGTGGTGGTGGTGGTGGTGGTGGTGACGGTAGGGGTTACATCAGCGGGGACTAAAGGTTTCAACGTGTAAAGGCAGAAAAACAACTAATCTGATAGAGAACAAAACATGAGGAAGCATGGATAAATGTTTTTCTCTGTTTCAAAAGATCTGTTTCATAAATAATCCCATGTACAGTAGTCGTGTGCACCAACACTGCTCACTGTGACACCTATCTATCTATCTATCTATCTATCTATCTATCTATCTATCTATCTATCTATCTATCTATCTATCTATCTATCTCTTTGAAGTAGATCTATCCAAAGCAGTATGGTGGGTATAGTATGCCTACACACTATGACATAGGATGGTTTCCCCCCACAGTACATTGACATTTAGCCATTGCAGTGTTCACATTAGCCTTGAGATGACCTGTAATGCGAAAACAAATAGAGCGTGTGAACTTTGAAGACGTTTCTGCAACTCTCCCTTGAGCAGTTAAATGGCAAAAAAAGGGGGCCCACAGATGAAATAGAACATAGGGCACAAAGCTGTTTCAGTTTCCTTTTGTCTATCTGAGAGTGTGTAGGCCTGTCTCTCCACAGGGGGAAGTGAGATGAGTGTAGGCGTAGTTTTTAGAAACGTATAGCATGATATGAGTAAGGTGATAACGAAAGCTATTTCGAACAAGAGACCTCCTCAGAGGTTTCCGTTTTGATAGACCGACCCACGGGGAGTGGCGTGGGGGAGACCTCAACACGATAGAGAAGCGGCCGGCGATGACAGTGTCCATGTTCTATCTGAGAGGTTGCAGATGTTGTTGATGTTGTGATGTGATGTTTTCTGTGACAAATATCCAAATGTTTTTGATATTCTGTTTTTTGTGTTTTTGTGGAGAATCCTGACATATTATGGAAATATATGACTAGGCCACAAACAAACAAAATAGTTGTTTGATAAATTAGGTATTTATTGCTTAAGATTAATTCAAAGTATTAAATGAAAGAGTATTTATGAATAGGCTTTTGAAAGGATAAGTAATTGGCACAGTACCAGGACAGAGATTGAAATCAAACCCCAATGTACTGTAGGCTGTTGTGTAAATGAGACTGGGGCAAATGAGGCCAATTTAACTTCTGAGTTTCAGTAAGATCATGTGGTAAGCACCTAACACTGATATCGGCTCAGTCAGTCACTAGTCAATTAAAGAGTATCCAACAGCTAACGAGAACCTTCAAATAAAGACACATTTGAGTGATAAGCTGTCTGTCTTTGGTAAAGCCCGACAGTGTGTGGCACGGAGGCTTACAGTAGAAACAGACTGCCAGCTGTTGCTATAGCATTCCTCCCACCACTTCCTGTCTCTATGAGTGGCCAATCACAGATGTGACCCAAGCCCCATCAGGCTCCCATATTAATCCCCTGCATTCCGGCGCAAAGCCTGAGGAGACAGCTTACAACCGTCTGGGATCGTCGTTAAGGAGCTGCAAATGGCCTGATGAACCAAAGTTATGACTTTAAACCACCGTGGTGCTGGCCTGGGCTGGGCTGGGTTGGGCTGAGCTGGGTTGGGCTGAGCTGTGCAGATACCTGCTCCCCTTTACTGAGCTCATTCATTGAGTATTTCTAAAGAATTTATTTTCCTTTTCTTGTATGGGAGGAATTGACACAAGGACATAAATTAAATATATTGAATAAATGAATATTTTACTACAGGATAGCACAACAACAACAACAACACATTACACTTATGTAGTGCTTTATCTGGATACCCAAACTGGTTTACAATGAAAGTTAGACATGTGAAAGACAGGCCCTTAAGTGTGGAAGTTAGTTGTAGGGTCACACATTAACCCTGTGTGCCATTTGCTAAAAAGTTGTGTATAGATGATTGATTTGTGTGTATGTGTCTGTGTGTGCATGTGTGCGTGTGTGTTTGTGCGTCTCTTCTTTTGCATGTGTGTGTGTCCACAGGCAAGAGCTTCACCCTGACAATTACAGTATTCACCAACCCGCCACAAGTAGCGACTTACCACCGAGCCATCAAAGTCACTGTGGACGGCCCGCGAGAGCCAAGACGTGAGTAACTATTTCTGAACTCATCATATAATCAGACCGCAGGGCTCTGGTCAGTTCGGCAATAGCTTCGGGTCAGTGCGGTAACGGCGTTGTCATTTCAGTCGGATCATGGTATGGGTTTATGGGCAGAGACGTTGTAGAGGGTTGTTGTAGAGCGGCCAGCGATGCTGTGACGTAGTTAGGCCGCAGACCTCAACTGGTTGTTCTGTAAAGTCACTGAGGTGACAAGATTTGAAGAGCTTTTTTTAGCATACGTAGGTTTATCTGGCTCTTTGAAATACACTGGTGAAGCAACAATGAGACATTGCCTGAGAATTTGCTGGCTGTTAAATATCTGTGTGTGTGTGTGTGTGTGTGTGTGTGTGTGTGTGTGTGTGTGTGTGTGTGTGTTGTTTGTGTTGTTGCTATATGCAGTATAAATATTTGCATGTGGTTTGTTGTCTTAAACTCGTAAGAATGGCTCCTGGAAAATATTTTGCGAACCCTCCGACATAAAGTAGCAGTCTGTGCTCATCTATCGAACATCTGGATGGCTTTGACAGCAGACGCGGCCCTGTTGTTCTAGATTAACTTAACTAGAGGTCCCATACTGGAGCAGTTTCTTCAGAGGCTCCAAATGGGTAGCATTGTGCTAGCATCAGCCTCTTTTAATGGCTCGTATAAAACACTCGGAGGACAAGAGGGTGGGGGGAAGCCTTCTCCCTCACCATATCCGTCAGTGCCAACTGGTCTGGCAAGCAGCTGTTTGACTTTTATTCATAAAAATATATTCCCGTTTTTGGCACAGAAATCAACCCTATCACATCACTAACAAGCTTATTTTCTGTCTCTCTCTTTCCCTCTCACTCTCTCTCTCTCTCTCTCACTCTCTCTCTCTCTAAAGTTGCCTTTCAATGAACACACTCACACACACATATGGCTGTGATACGGAGACACTTTGACACAATGGGCCCTTTGGTTTATTGTATTCAAATGCCCCCTAGCAGTGACGGCTCCACCGTCTTTGATCTGAGCTTGACTTCCTGTGTTTCCGCCCCAAGTTGAAGCGTGGGTTGGGAATGACTAACAGACAGATACCTTCCATGCAGCTCAGTCATAGTAATAGCAAACAGGAGTTTTGGGGGGATTTTTTTTATGCTGTTGGCGCCATATTGTTTTGTACTGGGCAGACTGTTCATGTTCACAAGAGCTATGCCAGTCTCTAAGCCTGACATAACCAGAAGCAGCCACTTGTGTTTTACTGTGCGCTTTGTGTGATATTAGAGTTCGGGAGCTGTAGCTTTGCTTGGTTAGGCAGCCAGTCTCCTCCATTTCCTGATTGGACATTTTCAGGGTTATTGCCATCATTCATCAATGCACTTGCAGATATACGGAGACGTGTAGAACCATCAGCAGACATTACCTCTTTCGCGGGACACAGCTTGAGTATGTGTGAAGGGAACTTGGAGTAGAGTAGCATTCGCTTTGTGGCAATGAGAGAGAACAGAAAAAGAAAAAAAAAACTCTGGACGTGAGAATATGTCTGTCGGTACCTGCAGGACTAGTGTTAATGATGATCATTTTCACATTTTCACAACATGCACACACACACACACACACACACACACACACACACACACACACACACACACACACACACACACACACACACACACGCACACAGTCATACTTTCAAAATCGCACATTTAAGAGGACATTGAGCTAGCAAAACACAGGAACCCCTTTAAATAATGTCACATGTCCGGCTTAGGAGAGAGCTTGCTGGAATGTGCCGATATTATCTGGCCACACTTCATTAACAAATCCTGGTCATTAAACTGCCATTTGGTGTTAATGACGCTAATTAAGGAGGAGGCCCTCCGACATATACAACCCAGGGTGGGGGAATATTGTCAAGTTAAACACTATGGGTGTGAAAAACACCAACCATCATTTTCCTATCTGTACCTCCAGCTAAGCTAAGCATGCACTAATAGCACAACTAACACATTGACAGGGTCACAGCTAACACAGTAATAGGGTCGGTTTCCTGAATTGTCCTGTTTATGAATGTGTGTGTGTGTGTGTGTGTGTGTGTGTGTGTGTGTGTGTGTGTGTGTGTGACACACGCTATGGTTTGTTCTTTGAATACTGGATTTCTGGCAATTTCTCTCAGTCGGTCTGGGGCACAGACTCAGTCGGTCTCTCTCTCTCTCTCTCTCTCTCTCTCTCTCTCTCTCTCTCTCTCTCTCTGGGTGCTGGCCGGCAAGTGGAGCGACCAGCGCCGCAGGAAGTGTGTTATTAATGTTTGTGTATTTAATAGCTCCTGATGGTTGCCATATGAATCGGAGAGGACACAAGTGGCCCCACGCGCGTCCACCAAACATGTTCGCTATTTCTAAATAATGAAGAAGAGAAGTGTGGGAGGAGTGTGTGGGGGGGGGGGGGGGGCGGGGGGGGGGCGGTGACAAAGGAGGTGTTGAAATTCGGGTGCTGGGAGTAAGTGAAACATCTGCAGGCAAGTGGCCCGAAAGTGGTGACAGTTTTTATACATGGCCTGGTCCACACACTGGTCTCCCTCTCCTCTCAGCCGATTGGCTGATAAGAAGTGCTATTAGATTCATCTGTTTTCATTCATTTATTTATTTATTTATGTATTTATTTATGTATGTATGTATGTATTTATTTATTGGTAATGTTTCCTGAATGTTCCTGTATGTTACGGTTATGTTGTGGCATGTGTTACAGCCAGAGGGAGAGGCCGTTGTATGGTTTTGTTTTGAGTTTCTTTCTCCCTTTTTCCTCTCGGCAAGTCCTTTCATTTCTGTGATTAGCGATGAGGTCAGCTCCTGTGGTTTGCATTGTGCTTAATGAGATGACAGCTTTGCCTAACCCTGCGGTTTGCCACTGTGTGTGTGCATACATGCAGCGTGCATGTGTATGCCTGTGTGAGCATGTGTGTGCATGTCTGAATGCCTCTGTGTGTGTGTGTGTGTGTGTGTGTCTGTGTGATTGTGATGTTATTGTGTGTGTATGTGCATGTATGCACAGGTGTGAACATAGCCGGCCATGTGTGTGTGTGTGTATGTATTTGTGTGTGTGTCGACATGGCCATATGTGTGTGTGTGTTTGTGTGTGTGTGTGTGTGTGTGTGTGTGTGTGTGTGTGTGTGTGTGTGTGTAGGTGGGTGGGTGTGTCTGTTTGTGTGTCTGTGGACATGACCGTGTGTATGTATGTGTGTGTGTGTGTGTGTGTGTGTGTGTGGCCAGTTACCCATGCCACTCTTTTTTTTTTTTTTTTTGCGGCGCAGACCCTAATAACGCTCATTAAAAGTCATTTGGGCTAATAGACCGGGCGGGGTCAGCTGAACCAACACACTTGTGCAGTGACGGCGGGTGATTAGGCGTTCAATGCAGGACTGTCATCCGCCACTTCACTATTTATTCACTCACTCAATGGTTCAATTGGCGCAGACAAATCTCACGTTGCACAAGGCGCACAATCCGCACTCAGAGCGGATCTGTGGAAAATCAACAGCGAGAAAGGGAAGGAAAGGAGGGGGGGGGGGTGGGCAGACTTAATTCGTGGATGTTGTTGTAAACTTTAACAGTTTTTTCTATTCATGTCATTGCGGTGATTGCTGCGCTAATAGATGTTGATTTAAAGGCATAGTTTTGCTGTTTGCTTCTGTGCTGTAGCATGTGAGGAGACAATTGACATACGCTTTTGTGTCAGTTTCAGCAGAGAGTTTGGAATGGATGCCAATCAGGGTTTTTTCAGTTTTTTTTTTTTTTTTCTCTGGCACTCACCATGATTTCTTCCATTCTGTTTCTATCATATCACAAAGCACAGTTGCATAAGTGCTCTCGGGGAACCAAAAAGAAAAGAGAGCTAGGAAAGACAGCGATTTCAATTTTAATTCTGACCCGTTTATCAAAAATGAAAAAAGCTAAATATTCAGCTTTTCCAAACCCTACGAAAACTGAGGTGCCTTTGGTTCCTACACACTCACACAAATGCTCTTTGCCCTTTCAATATGATATGTAGTATATATATAAATAAGCAGAAAGAAATGCAGAAACGTTCCAGAATAACCCACGGGCCAATCAGTGGAGCCGCTCGGTCGCTCAGGGTTCCGTGAAGGAAGGCCTCCTGGTGCCAGGAATAAAAAGCAGCAGCCGTCGCCGCCGCCACAGAGCACGGAGGCAGCCAAGAGCAGCCCCATCTGGCCCAAATCTGGCCCGCATTAGGCTCAGGTCCCGGTTCTGGTTCTGAATGAGCAGCTATGTGTGGGGTGGCTGGCGGGCTTTGCGCATTTGGATCCCGAGCCTGATCCATGGCCTTACTTCCATGCTGGGACAGCCCCGGGAAAAAAACACACCGCGCTGCCAGTGAGACGGCTTCGACACGATCAGGGAGGTGACGGAGAAGTGTGTCTGTGGTCTCAGAAAAGGGCCTGTATTGTGTGTGTGTGTGTGAGGGTGTGTGTGAGGGTGTGTATATGAGAGAGAGAGAAAGTGAGAGAGAGTGTGTGTGTGTGAGAGAGAGAGAGAGAGAGAGAGTGAGAGAGTGTGTGTATGTCTGTGTGTGTGTGTGTGTGTGTGTGAGAGAGAGAGAGTGTGTGTGTGTGTGTGTGTGTGTGTGTGTGTGTGAGAGAGAGAGAGAGAGAGAGAGAAAGAGAGAGAGAGTGTGTGTGTGTGTGTGTGTGTGTGTGTGTGTATGAGAGAGAGAGAGAGAGTGTGTGTGTGTGTGTGTGTGAGAGAGAGAGAGAGAGAGGGAGAGAGAGAGAGAGAGTGTGTGTACCCTTTCCCGGCCTGGCTAGCTTCCTAAACACTGAAACGCACAGACCACACAGATGCCTGGCAGCCCTCCACAGTACTCTGGCTCTCATTCCCGCTGCTCTGTCTCTGTCTCTTTCTCTCTCTCTCTCTCTCTCTCTCTCTCTCTCTCTCTCTCTCTCTCTCTCTCACTCGCTCGCTCTCTCCCTCCCTCTCTCTCTCTCTGTATCTTTCTCTCACTCGCTCCATCTCTTTCCCTTCCCCACTTTCCGGCTCCTTCTCTCCACTTACACTGGCTTCTGATGAAGAAGGCCGTCTGGCTGTCACCCATGTCTTTTTCTCGCGCTCAGTTTGTCATTCAATATCACCTTTTTAACTCTTCCCTGCACTGCAGGAGAGCCAGTTTCATTTTCAAAAAAAAGCTTTATTGGCATGACAAATGCTCCTATTTGTATTGCACAAGTAGACAGTTATGGAGTAATGAATATTTCTATAAAATGTGTGTGTGTGTGTGTGTGTGTGTGTGTGTGTGTGTGTGTTTATGTGTGTGTGTGGGTGGGGGGGGGGGGCTATGTGTATTGTGTGTGTAAGGGGATAAGGTCGGTGTGTAGAGATGTGTGTTTGTCTGTATGCATAGGATTTTCTATGACTCATATCACGCATCATAAACAAAGTGAGTTCCTCAGAACCCTTATCCTTGAAGCGTGTTTAAGACACTTTAAATGGAGAGCTAACAAGTAAACAAAAGAAAACCTGATACTGTGAGAGCACTTGTTGCTAAACAGGGATGAGAAGGAATAAAGAAGTCAAAAGTGAGAAGAAGAGTGTTTTTTGCCATGTATGTGAATAATCCATCAAGCCTGATTTCGTATCACCTCTGGCAGCAAAGAGACTCCAGACACGAGATGTTATCTCAAGGCAGCTGTCATTACATTAATTACATCAGTTTAATTAGAGAGCAACACCCTGCTTTCTCAGCCGTCTAGTCATGGCTAGGATTGCTTTAGGTCTATGTGGTAACGACTTAAGATGCTATCTCTCACTTAGCCGTAATGACTTAGTTCTTCCTAGTCATGATTGGGCTCCTATCTGCTTATCCTATCCGGTACTGCTACTGGTAATGACTGATTCAGATCCTTTTTGGGCCTTCCTAACATCTGGTGCAAATGTCCAAGGCGCTTCCGCCCTGTAAGAAGCATGAGCGGGAAGTGGAGGCTAATCGGAAAAAAAATTCAGCAACGATGGGACATCAACAGTGATGGGAATTTTTTTAGGGAGTGGAGAGATTTTAGGGGCGGGGGACAGGGGGGACGGGGGACGGGGGGGGTCATTCCCCTCCAGTTGTGATATCAGCTAGTTTTCTGACCCATGTAAATACCTCGACTCGAGTCATCCGGCGCACGTGGTATAGTGCGCTGTGCTGAACGGTACATTCCAATAAAACAGCTGAGGCATCGGGTCTTTGGCACCAGATGTTGTCTGTGGGTGTGACTAGTTGAGGAAAAAAAGAAGCATCATGTGTTAGTTTAACCCAAAGGCTCCATGATTCATTAGGGGTATTTTTCCACCTTGGGCAGGAGTATCACCTAACACTGGTAAAAAATGTATCTTCAAAAGTGTATTATTGGCTTACTGAATACAGTAATTTCCTGTGTATTAGCCGCATTGTTTATAAGCCACAGGACAGTGTTTTATACAAGTTAAAAGAAACAAAACCATATTAATACCATATTAACTGCCCCTGTGTATTAACCTCATAGCTGAAGAAATTTTGCAAAATCAATGTATAAGCCGCGGCTAATAGTTGGGAAATTACGGTACACTGTGTTTAAGCTCTCCTTTGGTATTTCATACTGCACTATTGTTTCTTTGTGGCTTTATTGGTCTCTAATTTTTATTGGTGTCCTGTCTCAGTGTTGAGTTGAGTTATCAAGTTGCTGTCTCGAAATGACCTACATGCAGTTGAACAGTTTCCTCTCCTCGCTGACTGTGTTTGTCTACAGCCCCTGAGGCCAGAGAATAGCCCTGGAGTATTTACTCTGAGGTATTTGTGCTCCCCTAATTTACTGTTGATCTGGATCCACAGTCTCCCAGCAAAAACTGCATCTCTTTTCATATATCCAGGAAACAGTTACGAAGTAACAGAGAAGCTCTTTGTTAGTGTAAACTTGTGTTTTTTTCCTAACCTGCATCGCTGGCACAGTGAAGTGTTTTTGTTAAATATTATTGAGTACTACGTGGGTCGGGTGTCCTGGGTTGAAACACCACTGGAGCATAACACAAATAATGATATACACATCACACATCATATCAAATTATATTTCATACAGTTTATGAAGTGTTTGATTGAGCAAGTGCTCGTTATTGTAGTAGTTATGTAGTATCAGATGTAGACTGGAAAGGGAAACTGGGAACTTGGTAATTGGGCAACAGTAAACATCATGCACAGTTACTGTATAGTCAGAGCTATAGCAGGGCTTTCTCTATTCTCTCTCCCTCTCTCTCTCTCTCTCTCTCTCTCTCTCTCTGTGCTTTCGGTGTGTGTGTGTATTTGTGTGCGTGTCTCTCTGTGTGTGAGTGTGTGTATATGTGCGTTAACGAACCACCTCTGTTCCCACGCATGGTGCCCTCTTCCTGCCCCACGGCCTCCTGACGTGCCAGTTGTGTGTCTTTGTTGTTCTTAAGCAGACTCAGGTTTGTGGGGACTCTGGAAGGTAGCCCGCCGAGCTGAGCGGAGCGGAGAAGAGTGGAGCGTACGGTGTGTTGGACGGCGCTCTGGGCCAGCTGGCGGGCGGCCAGGTTCAGTGGGCGTTTGTGTGCCTGCACTGCGCTGTTTGATATTGACTTTATGGCCCTTTGAGGGGAGCCGGAGTGAGGGAACCAGACAGGTAGACAGACAGACAGACAGACAGGCAGACAGACAGGCAGACAGAGCTCTCTCTATCTCCCTCTCTCCCTCTTCCTGATTCTCTTATTTCTTGTTCTTTCTTGTCTTTCCCTCTCTCCTTCCCTATCTCTCTCTCTCATTCATTCCCAGTCCCTTCTGTCTCTCTCTCTCTCTCTCTACCTACTATCTCTCTTCTCTTCTCTCTCTTGTCCTCACTCTCTCTTTCTTGCTCCCTCATGCTTCTATCACTTTCCCTCCTTCCCCATCTCCTCCCTCTCTCTCTCCTCCTTTTCTCTCTGTCTGTCTATCCCTTCTTCTCTCTTGTTCTCTGTCTGTCGGCGCTGAAAAGGACTTAGTGCACCTGTGGGACTTTAAATAGCCAATTTGTAAGGCCAGTGTGTTGTGCGTGTGTGTGTGTGTGTGTGTGTGTGCGTGTGTGCGTGTATGTGTGTGTGTGTGTACGCCTGCTAGTTTCTCTCTCTCTCTCTCTCTGTGTGTGTGTGTGTGTGTGTGTGTGTGTGTGCACGTGCGTGCGTGGTGTGCGCGCGCGTGTGTGTGTGTGTGTGTGTGTGTGTCTGTGTCTGTGTGTCTGTGTGTGTAAGAGAGAGAGAGAGAGAGAGCAAGAGAGAGAGTGAGAAAGTTAGTGTGTGTGTAATGTGCTTCTATATGAGACTTTGTATCTATGAGTAAGTGTGTGTGTGTGTGTGTGTGTGTGTGTGTGTGTGTGTGTGTGTGTGTGTGTGTGCGCACGGTATGCTCTAGGGTCATGGCATGTTTACAGTAGAAGGGGTGCCTTTTTCATACTCACGAGAGAGGATGAATAAAAAGAAACCCTGTGTGAAGGCCATGCTGTATGATCTTTAAATACACCCAGAGTCTCTCTCACTCACACACACACACACTCACACACAGACACACACACACATGCATATCCCACTAAGTTGGGCTGTCCTCTGCCAAGTGCACTATGTGAACTTTTCTGGGGGTGAGAGAAGAAAGGCTCTGGTGGTTGGGTAGTCATGCAGTGACAGTCCTGTCTGCTGGTCAGAGGCAGGCATTGTCAGTTAGCCACAGGCAGTCATTTGTGGCCTTTGGAGTGCCAGTATTGTTGTGGTTGTGGTTGTCACTGACATGGTGGCATTATGATGACGGCTGTGTGGTTGTTTTGTTCCTCTCTCGGCCCTCCCTCTCCACCCCCACCACGCCAGGCATAGATACATACATACTCCTTACCTTTTAGGTGAGACTCACCTTTTTAATATCAAAATAGGGCACTTAGGATAAGATCCCAAACCGACTGTCCCTCTGATTAGGTCTGACCCTTGCACTCCCAGCTCACTCTCAATTTCCGAGGGACGCAACCAGTGGTGAAATTAAACATTGAACTAATGAAAGTTCTTCATTAGGTTCTTATCCTTTACGGAGGTACAGGAAATACATTGTTCTTGGACATTTTAAATGCAGTTTGTTTACTCAATGGCACAGAAAATACACATCCATGTTGTTTTATACTATTCCCATCAGGGCAGCCACTGGTTGTATAGAAACGGGTGCCAATTATCCTCCTCTGTTTGTCATTGTATAAACCATTTGCTATTTGTAGCCTTTATTTGACAGGACACTGAGGGCCAGATGTAGCCTACGTACATTTGCGAACGTAGCGTAATCAGCGTCATGGACACACCACAGATTGCGAACGCTGTCAGACCCAAGTTTCCGTCGTATTTATCAATCGTTCAATCCTTAGTGTAAAGTGCGCCTTTCTCTGCCTTTCTCCACCCATAAACGCAATTTACGAACGTCCACAACTGAATGGCAGCGCCTACATACAAGCGCCGTTGAATGAAGTTAACTGATGACAACATTAAAAAGAATCAAACGTTTAGCGATCATGAAATAATGATACATGATAAAGATAAAGATAAAGATCAGTAGTTCTACTCAAACTACTTGTGCACGTAGGCTATGGAAGATTGGTCAAATCTAGCAAGTAGGAAAGTTTAAGTGAATGACGTGAAAGTGAAAGTAATGCATTCGAAAGGCCAACGAAAGTTAAGGTTGCTTTTGGTAGAACAAATACTTTCACCACAAAAACTGGTGCTCTAAATAGCAATTCTGTTGTCTTTGAAAGGTTCTCTTATTGACACATTAAACTGCAATTTGGATTAACACCTGCTTTTACAAGGCAGAAGTATTTAGGCGCAGAATAGACGTGCGCTTTCAGGAGCAGTCTTTGTACATACCGCGGAATACATAATTAGGCGCTCTTTACTCTTCCCCTCCCATCTTTTTACGCTAAACTCCCACTTTCCCCTGGATCCTCCCATGAATGCATATGCATGACATGATAAACGCAATCTGACACTTTCAGCTCCCGCGACATGCAATTTGCGCTTTTACATCATTGCGGCCTGTTTGTACATACCTCGCAATGATTTTACATGCACATTGCGAAACAAATACGCCTGAAGTGGGCGCAAAAGCGTTAGTACATCTGGCCCTGAGTCCTTAAAAGTAAAGATTATCCCCACATGCACACTGGTGTAATTATGAAATGTTTATTTAGAGCAAACAACTGATTCTTTAGGTTCACTCTCTGACTTCACATGACGCCCACGACTGAAATAAGTCATCACTTTAGCTGTGTTTAATTGGTTTCGTACACAAATAAAATAAAATAAAATAAAATAAAATACATTAAAATAAAATACATTAAATAAAACACATGACAATTATTCCAACAACCGGAGAAAAACACGTACTGAGCCCACTTGTTGGAGGGACACCAATGCCAACACTGCACTACTGCCTCCCCATGCCCACCTTTCTCACCACTTACTTGTTTGCATCCCGGGCAGGGCACAGGCAGAAGCTGGACGACTCGCCCAAAGCCGGCCTCTTCTCGGACCGACTCGGCGACTTTGAGCGCGTCCGGCAGGCCACCATGAGGGTCGGCGTGCCGACACAAGGGCCACGGCCTTCCCTCAACGCCGGCCCCAACTCCTTCTCTCCGCAGGGCCAAGGTCAGATATCAGGTAGGACTACGCAAGGCTCCAAAACACATCCTTTAAACCAAAACACAAACCAAACCAACAGCAGAAGCTGTTACTTTGGCATTTCACAGGGTCCATCAGCAAATCGTTTGGATTGATATTATATTCATATAATGCAATATATATTTTATCTGCTTGCATTTATTGTTTTTATTGGTTCTGGTTTGAAGCTAGAGCACTTCAAACCAGAACCTGTGTCAAAAACATTGGTGTAACAATGGATGGAGATCTTAGTTTCAATGAGCACATCAAAAGAATAACTAAATCAGCATTTTGGCACCTTAGAAATAATATAGCCAAGATCAGAGATTTTGTGTCTAAGCATATCCTGCAGGGTTGATTATCGCAATGCTCTCCGCACTGGCCTCCCCCAAAAGTCCATCAGACAGCTCCAACTAATACAAAACGCAGCAGCCAGAATCTTAGCCAGAACAAAGAAAAGAGATCACATCACCCCAATCATCAGGTCCTTGCACTGGATTCCAGTTAGGTTAAGAATTGAGAGAAATTCTTAACAGCCTGGGCCCAAAATAGATTGCAGACATGTTTACACAATATAAACCTACTACTAGGTCTCTTATATCTACTGACACTGGTCTGCTGGTAGTGCCCAGGGTCAAAACTAGACAGGGTGAAATGGCATTTAGCCACTATGGTGCCCACTGCTGGAACCAACTCCCTATGGAGATCAGATCTGTTCCAACAGTTGCTGGTTTTAAAAATAAATTGAAAACTATTTTCTACCGCCTTTAATTAATCTGTTGTCTTTTGGTTGAGTTATAAAGTGAGTATATTTATTTATTTAGTTTTTATTTATTATTTTTTTTTATTTAGATATATTTTTTATTTTTATTTCATTTATTTATTTTCTTCATTATATATACAGTATATATAACACTGCCACCCCTTGTGCCACTGCCCTGTCTGAAATTGCACCCTGTAATGTAATAAACATGTAAGGGGAACATGTAGTCTTGGTCGAGGAGGACACCCTGCCCCTATAGCGTGTTGTTGAGGACTATCGTCTGTCATTATAAGTGCTGTTGGCCTCACAGCACAGGCTCCAGTGTCAGTGCTTACTGTTACTGGACCGTTTCACAACATCATCAGTGAGGACAGAGATTAGTGCCAGGATCTCCCGCTTTGTTGGAGTTCATGGGTCACTGACGGTGCAAGTATTCTGATATTTACTGAATGTCAGTGTGTGTTGTGGTGGTATTATGACTTGGAGATGTGCCTAAAAATGGCGATATACAATATAATAAAATCTTGTCAAATAATGTATACAGTGTTGTGCCAGTTCACAGCTTTTCTGAACTAGTTCAAGTTCAGTTCATACATGCTCAAAGTGAACAGTTCACGTTCAAAGTTCACAATGTTAATTCTGAACTAGTTCAAAGTTCAGTTCATTTTACTTTTTTCGTGAGATATTTAAATAAATACTTTTTTTCACTCTACGAGCTAGAAATCACTATACGTTCTTTGAAGCTGCTCATTAGACATTTGCTCATGACACTGCAATTGTGGGTTTCTTACCAGGTGATGAAACTTGCAGCAGTACAGACAAGGTAGACCAGTTCTATACTTAGTGCAATGAAATCCAGCCCTCGGCGCTCTCGTCGTTGCCTGCTACGCGGCGTTGCTATGCCTACCCCGCTCTGCTGCAATTCATCACGGGTAACGTTGTGCGGAAGCCAGTATACTATTCAACTATTCTCAGCCGGACACTACGTTGCCCGCAATGCATTGCGCACACAATGTCAAAACCATTTCTGTCTGGTAATACATGATTTAAGCGGCACCAACGAGAATACAGGAGGGAGGAACTTTCTCTTGTTGCGTTTCAAAAGAGAAAACAGATGTCACTCGTTCATTTACAGTGATGTCTGCCGTTCATGACACATAATGTGAACTAATTCACGTTCAAGTTCTTTATTAAAAAATGTGTTGCGTTCAGTTCAACGTTCACGAAAAAATGAGCGTGTTCAATGAGCGCGTTCTTTTGAACTTGTTCACGTACAACACTGAATGTATACAGTATATTGTTCTATAAAGATAACACCT